>NC_045720.1:21625-37932 GCF_009834535.1 Camelus ferus | reverse complement strand
CAAAGGAAGTGAAATCATTGTCTCAAAGAGACATCTGGATCATCCAGATGTCTCTTGAGACAATGATTTCACTTCCTTTGGGAATATACCCAGAAGTGGGATTGTGCCAGTTTCTGTGGCATAATGGATAGTGCATGGGACCTCCAACCTCCAGGTATTGCTTAATGCAATTCCTTCACCTACAATAAAAGCACATATATCTCTTGAATGACTGTCCATACAATACTGATTAGTTGAAAGCTATTTGTGTCTGTAATATTTTTTATATGTATCTCATCACATTACATTATGCCCTTACTGTATATTTTACTTACTTGTGCTCTCAGCCAGTTGGCTGGGCAGTGAGCTTTGATGAACACTGCAAAAGGTCTGAGCCAATGACACGTGGTCTCTGTCATGTTGACATGAATTGAGGATGTTCTGCAATGTGTAACCATGTTGTGCACGTCGCTGTGAGCTGCCTTTCCTCCACTTATAATGTACTTCATGGAATTTTTTTTAAGTTTTGATGGAAAAAAAAAAAAAAAAAAGAGATGTGTAAGATAGGTGTTAGATGTGTTACAAAGTACCTAAAGGAGCATCAGGTTGTATGGTTGAGGAAATAAAGGATAGAGGTCAGATGGCAATTAGAAATTGGTGAAAGTCTTTTGACAATATGACTGGTGTCATTACATCAGTACAGCCTAGAAGAATTATACATCAATTGTTTTAACAGTGGTTGGAAGAACACTGGCTGGAGGGAACTGAAGAGAGTAATTTCTGATATATGATACTAGAAACCAGTTACTTTTCTCGTTCTCTCCCACACTCTTCAAACTGGTCATATGGTCATTTGTTGAATGAATGCCTAATAATAAATTCATGGCTTGGCTACAGATTAATGAAAAATTAATGGGAATAATAGGTTGTCACTAAAGACCATGACTACACACGTAGTTTTCATAGGTTGTTGCTTGTGGGTATGACTTTCAAGTCCTGGGGTGAGGCCATCTGATAATACCTGTTGTAAAACAGAGGCAACATTAGGTTCTACCTCATTGACTAACCAGTTATTTATGCTGAGTTCAGTCCTGGCTTTTTTGCTTAATTGTTTCAAGGTCACACTTGTAAGAATTTACTTCCACGTGGTACTTGAACCTCTGATTCTAAAGAGGTAATATGTGAAGTGTTTTCATTTTGTATTAGGGAGGAATCTTTTATTTCAAAGTGCAGAAACAAAATGTAATCCAGTAAGAGACAGAGAGACAAAGAAACATGATTTTGTAATGTAACTGGGAAGCTGGGTCTCAGACTGGAATAGGACACTCAGTTGAGAGCCCCTTTTGGACCTCTTCAAGGTGAAGAGGAAGATTGCTGGCCAAAGAGGAGGTGAGTAATACGGAACCAGTATACACACCTCTCTGATGATGTGACTCCTAGAATCCAAAGGATGCTGCACGTGGGATTAAAAGTGCACGTGCTTATGTTCTTTGCTCTAAGTTGATTCCTGTCCACCAAAATTTAACTTACAAAAAGTCCTCTTGATCCTATACTAGCCCATGTGCCCTCCAGGATGGAATGAATTACTCCTTTTTCTGAAATCCTATATACTACGTATTACCTAAATCACATTTTCAATGAAAACCAATCCACCAAACATTGCTTGCACATAAGACATTCAGAAGGAAACAGAGATGAGATTGTCTCTGTTACTAGGCCATTTAAAATATAATGGTTGAGATCAATATGCACGCGATCAAGCAAGGATGAGGCTGTCTTTGCAAATATGCTCCCAGACACCATGTATTTTCCCGCCTCTTTCCTGTTAAGTGTTTTTCCTTCTGTCTGCAATGCCCAATTCCTAATCTTTATTTCAGATAGAGCCCAAATATTATTTCCTCTGCAAAAATCAAGAAAAATTTTCTATTAATAAGCTTCCTCTATAAAAGCACTAGACTTTTAAAAGCAATAGTCAGTTATTTGTTTTTGTGTTTCCTATTCCCAAATGTAAATATCTGAATGGCAAGGGGATGCACTTAATCCTCATTTCTCAGTATGCAGCATATCATTTAGCACAGAATAAGCCCTCAATAAAGAGAGAATAAACATATCTCTTGCCACTCGTATGAAAATTTCAGGTCCTTTAGGTGCTAGGAGCATGGAAAGCAGTATGCTATGGGGGAAATCACAAATGTTTCATAATCTCAGATGCCTTTGTATTCTTAACAAGAACCTTATATATTATTATTCCCATTTTATAGATACAAAGACCAAGGCACAGATTTGCTCAAGTCCTGGGGCTTGTCAGTGACAGAGCTATGATCTGAACCAGGTAGTCTAGCTCCAGAGTAAAGCTATTCACCATTTTTACCACCTCCCAAAGAGAATAGTATATTTTTAAAGTGTATATATTCCTGGGATTTGACAATTATTATTTAATTTTTGTCCCCTTTTTGTTTTGACTTTACCTTCTTCCTTGCCTTAACTGGGCAGAAATTCAAAAGCCAATGCTTATATAAGTGCTGACATCTTGCAAAGATAATACTCTTCCTAAGAAAAAAAGTAACTAAATAAAGGCCATGGTTGGAAGGCTTCTTTATACTTTTGCTTAAGCACTAGAATCTAATTCTGTTGGTTCATATTCTGGAGGTAGCATTTCCATTTGACCACTTGTGAATTTCAATGAAATACCAAAGATTCAAATAAGAGCATGGCCCAGAGCCATTCACTTATACAGAAAATGGGGCAGAAATCAGCAAATGCCAAGTGATGTAGTCAGAGGTCTCTGGCACAGACCCCCATAGAGCTTTCATCTGCTGGAAGCACGTCACTCATCTTGGCATTTTGTGGGGAACCACAACTAAAGGGCCGAGGCAAATTCCCATAAAATGGTTATCAGATGCAAGTCTGCAGTTTCTCAAAGAGCACCCTGTGGTTTTGAATTAGCAGTTTACCACAGAGATAAAGGCAATTCCAGCAGCCTCCTTCTCCAGTTCTCCCCAGAAAAAAAGGAAATTAGTCAAACATAACTGTGGAGATAAGTAGTTTATTCCCTGTGATTGTCAGCTGCATTGACTTATCAGATATACTGTGTTGGAAAGAAGATAATGCAACTTCTTATATGAGTGGTCATAGGATAATCTAAAGACTTCTAAAATGTCTAAAAAAAATCTATGACTTCTAAAATGAATAGAAGTTTGGAGGCTTGAAACTCTCTTTTATATTTTTTATCTACAGTACAGTCAGGGGATAGACATGAAGATGTAAAATATAACACAAAAACAAAATGTGGTGGGGAGAGAGTAAAAAAAGGTAGCGCTTTTAGAGTGTGTTGGAATTTAAATGACTAAGTTTAAAACAAGTAGATTTAGTTGTAGGTTAATATATATGAACTACATGGTAACCACAAATAAAAAAACTACAGTATGTATGCAAAAAATAGGAACACAAACATAACACTAAAGAAAATCATCAAACCACAGGGGAAGAGATTAAAAAGAAAAAGTGTAAAACCATAAAACAAATAACATTGTATATTCTTGCCTCCCTTGTTGAAGATTAGTTGACCAAAAGTTTGTGGGTTCATTTCTTGGCTCTCTATTCTGTTCCATTGGTCCATATGTCTGTTTTTGTACCAACACCATGCTGTCTTGATTACTGTAGCTCTATAGTATTGTCTGAAGTCTGGGAGAGTTATTCCTTCAGGCTCTTTCTTTTTCTTCATTAATGCTTTGGCAATTCTAGGCCTTTGTGGTTCCATATAAATTTTATTATGATTTGTTCTAGTTCTGTGAAATATGTCCTAGGTAATTTGATAGAGATTGCATTAAATCTGTAGATTACCTTGGGCAGTGTGACCATTTTAACAACATTGATTCTTCCAATCCAGGAGCATGGGATATCTTTCCATTTTTTTTTTTTTAAAGTTTTCTTTAATTTCCTTCATCACTGGTTTATAGTTTTCCATGTATAAGTCTTTCACCTCCTTGGTTAGATTTATTCCTAGGTATTTTATTACTTTGGGTGCTATTTTAAAGGGGATTGTTTATTACTTTCTTTTTCTGTTAATTCATCATTAGTGTAAAGAAATGCAACTGATTTTTGAACATTAATCTTGTAACCTGCTACCTTGCTGAATTCTTTGATTAGTGCTAGTAGTTTTTGTGTGGACCTTTTAGGGTTTCCTATATATAGTATCATGTCATCGGCATATAGTGACACTTTTAACTTTTCTTTTCCAATTTGGATCCCTTTTATTTCTCCCTCTTGCCTGATTGCTGTGGCCAGGACTTCCAAGACTATGTTGAATAGGAGTGATGATAGTGGGCATCCTTGTCTTGTCCCAGATTTTAGTGGGAAGCTTTTGAGTTTTTCACCGTTGAGTACTATGCTGGCTGTAGGTCTGTCATATATAGCTTTTATGATGTTGAGATATGTTCCTTCTATACCCACTTTGGTGAGAGTTTATCATAAATGGGTGTTGAATTTTATCAAATGCTTTTTCTGCATCTATTGAGATGATCATGTGGTTTTTGTCCTTTCTTTTGTTGATGTGATGTATTACATTGATTGATTTGCATATGTTGAACCACCCTGTGTCCCTGGGATGAACCCCACTTGATCTTTTTTATGTGGTGTTGGTTTCTACAAAATGGCAATGAGTATACCAGTCCATAATCACTTGAAATATCAATGGACTAAATGCTTCAAATAAAAGACATAGGTGGCTGATTGGATTTTAAAAAGTCCCTCCCAACTATCTGCTGCTTATTAGAATCTCACCTCAGAGCTAAAGACACGCACAGACTGAAAGTATGGGGATAGAAAATATATTTCATGCAAATGGAGACAACAAGAAAGTGGGGTAGCAATGCTCGTATCAGGCAAAGTAGACTTTACCGCAAAGGCTATAACAAAAGAAAAAGTAGAGTATCATATAATGATAAGGGAATCAATACAAAAAGAGGATATTACACCAGTTAATATACATGCATATATTATAGGAGCACCTAAATATAAAGTACATATTAACAGACATAAAGGGGAGAAATTGACAATAATACAGTAATAGTAGGGAATTTTAACAACCCACTTATATCAATGGACAGACCTTCCAGACAAAAAAATCAATAAGAAAATAGAGGTCTTAAATTACACATTAGACCAGATGGACTTAACAGATAATCTACAAGACATTCCAATCAAAACCCGCAGAAAACACATTCTTTTCAAGTGTATGTGGAACATTCTCCAGGATAGATCACATACTAGGCCGCAAAACAAGTCTCAACAAATTGAAGAGAGTGGAAATTATATCAAACATCTTTTTCAACCACAACAGTATGAAATTAGACATCAATTACAGGAAGAAAAATGGGAAAATACAAATACATGGAGACTAATCAACATGCTACTAAAAAAATCAATGGGTCAATGAAGACATCAAAGTGGAAATCACAAACAACCTTGAAACAAATAAAAATAAAAACAAAAACAAAACTTTCCAAAATCTATGGGATGCAGCAAAAGCAATTCTAAGAGGGAAGTTTATATCACACCTCAAAAAACAAACAAAAATCTCAAATAAGCAATCTAACCTATCATCAAAGGAATTAGAAAAAGAAAAACAAAGCCCAAAGTTAATAGAAGGAAGGAAATAACATAGGTCAGAGATGAAATTAATAAAATAGAGACCAAAAAACAATAGAAAAGATGAGAATAAGAGCTGGTTTCCTAAACAGATAAAATTGAGAAGCCTTTAGGCCCATGAAAAAAAGGATGAGAGGACCCAAATAAACAAAATACAAAATGAAAGGGGAGAAATTACCACCAATTCCACAGAAATTTTAAAAAAATTCAGAATACTATGTACAGTTAATGCCAACAAATTGGACAACCTAGAAGAAGTTGATAAAGTCCTAGAAACATACAATCTTCCAAGACTGAACCAGGAAGAAATAGATAATCTGAACAGAACAATTACTAAGATAGAAATTGAATGAGTAATCAAACAAACAAAACAAAAACGCAACAAACAAAAATCCAGGACCAGATAGTTTCACAGGGAAATTCTACCAGACACATAAAGACTTAGTATCTACCCTCAAACAATTCCAAAAAATTGCACAGAAAGGAACACTCCCAGATTTATTTTATGAAGCCACTGTTACCCTGATATCAAACACTAGGAAAAAAAATAAGAAGAAAATTACAGGCCAATATCCCTGATGAACATAGATGCAAAAATCCTCAACAAAACATTACACACCAGATTCAAGAATATATATAAAGGATCGTACACCATGATTAAGTGAGATTTATTCCAGGGATGCAAGGATGATACACTATCCACAAAATGAGTATGATATACAACTTTAACAAAAGGAAGATAAAAATCACACAATCATCTCAATAGGTGCAAAAAAAGTATTTGACAAAATCTGAAACCCAATCATGATAAAAATATCTCAAGAAAGTTGGTATAGAGGGAATATATCTCAAGATAATAAGGCCATTTATGAAAACCCAAAGCTAGTATCATACTCAATGGTGAAAAGCTGAAAGCTTTTCTCTAAAATCAGGAATAAGATTCTTGTCACTTCTATTTAACATAGTATTGGAAGTTCTAGCCACAGGAATCAGTTGAGATAAAGAAACAAAGAAGGGAAGAAGTAAAATAGTCACTATTTACAGATGACATGATACTATATATAGAAGAAACTAAAATCTCCATCAAAAAGCTATTTGAACTAATAAATGAATTCACTAAAGTTGTACAATACAAAATTAATATACAGAAATCTTTTGCTTTTCTATATACTAATAATGAACTATCAGAAAGAGAAAGCAAGAAAATTATCCTGTTTGCAATCACATCAAAAGTAATAAAATATCTAGAAATACCCTTAACCAGGGAGGTGAAAGGCCCATACTATGAAAACTGTAAGACACTGAAGAAGGAAACTGAAGATGATACAAAGAACTGTAAAGATATCTTATGTTCATGGGTCTGAAGAATGTTATTTCACCCTACCAAAAGCAATCTATAGATTCAATGCAATCTCTATCAAAATACCCATGACATTTTTCACAAAAATAGAAAAAATAATCCTAAAATTTGTATGGAACCACAGAAGACCACAAATTGCCAAAGGAATCTTGAGGAAAAAAATTAACTTAAAGTATCATCCTCCCTGACTTCAGACTATACTGCCAAGCTACAGTAATCAAAACAGTATAGTACTGGCACCAGAACACATAGATGAATCCTACAGAATAGGAGCCAGAAATAAACTCTCACACTTATGATCAATTAACCTATGACAAAGGAGGCAAGAATGTAAAAGACATTCTCCTTCAATAAGTGGTGTTGACAGCTACATATAAAAGATTGAAATTAGAACATTTTCTCACACCATATACAAAAATAAACTCAAAATGGGTTAAAGATGAATGTAAGACTGGAATCCATAAAACTTCTAGGAAAAAACACAGGCAGTACACTCTTCAACATAAGTCTTAGCAATTTATTTTGGATCTAACTCCTCAGGCAAGAGAAACAAAGCAAAACTAAATGAGACCTAATTAAACTTAGATGGTTTTGTATAGCAAAGGAAACCATCAACAAATGAAAAGACAATTTACTGATTGGGAGAAGATTTTGAATGTGGTATGTCTGATAAGGGGTTAATATAAAAAATGTAAATAAGAGCTCACACAACTCAATATCAAATAAACACACCCGATTCAAAATGGGAAGAACTGAACAGACATTTTTCCAAAGAAGACATACAGATGGCCAACAGGCACATGAAAAGATGCTCAACATCACTAATCAACCAGGAATGCAAATCAAAACCACAATATTACCTTGCACCTTTCAGAAAGGCTATCATCAAAAAGACAACAAATAATAAATGTTGGCGAGGATGTGGCAAGAAGAAATCCTAGTACATTGTTGGTGGGAATGTAATTTATTGCAATCACTACGGAAAACAGTATGGAGAGTCCTCAAAAAATTAAAATTAAAACTACCATGTTATCTAGGCATTCTATTCCTGGGTCTATATACAAGAAAACAAAAACACTAACTAGAAAAGATACATGCACCCCAATGTCCAAAGCAGCATTGTTCACAATAGCCAAGATATGAAAGCAGCTTAAGTGTCCATCAACAGATGACTGGATAAAGAAGATGTGAATAAATAAACACACACACAATGGAAAATTACTCAGTCAAAAACAAATGAAACTGCCATTTGCAACAACATGAATGAATCTGTAGAGTGCTATACTTAGGGAAGTAAGTCAGACTGAGAAAGACAAAGACAGTACCTTTTCACTTATATGTGGAATCTAAAAACTAAAATGAATGAATATAACAAAACAGAAACAGACTCAGGTCCAGAGAACAAACTAGTGTTTACCAATGGGGGAGAGAGGCAGGGGGAGGGATAAAATAGAGGAAAGGGTTTAAAAGGTACAAACTACTAGGTATGAAGTAAATAAAATACAAGTATGTAATATAAAATACTCATGCTTTGCAATAGCTCTATATGGATTATAGTCCTTAAAAATATTCAACTACTATATTGTATCCCTAAAACTAATATAACATTGTAAATCAACTGTACTTCATTTAAAAAATAAACACTTGAAATTCCTGAACCCTTGTGAGGATACAGATTTCACAAAACTGAGAACAAAATAAGTCCATGAACTACTTAAGAACTTGAACCAGAATTTCTTCAAAGGCAGTTTGAACATGAGTAGAGAAACTCTCAGAATGAATGGCGCTCATGAAAATTCTTGATGAATATTGTTGAATAACCATTAACTTAGAGGCAATGCCTGTGACAGTGTTTTGTAAGCGGTGACACCGAATTACTCTTGTGTTCATTTTTAGTTGTCCCTTCCTCCCAAGCCTCTTAATAGAAAAAGAATGTAGAAGAAATCATTTCCTAGGCTCCCTCTTGACCTGGATCTCAAGCACAATCACCTAGTTTCAGTATAGGTGCTTAACTTGTAAAGAATAATTGGGAAGAGTTTGTAAATGGGATGTCACAGTGGGCACATTCTCCACGTGCCTTGAAGGGAAGTATGAAGAACTGCTGTTGGCCTGTGGTAGAATCAGGCATTTTCCACTTAGAGAATTAAGTCCATTCTACATCTTTGAGATTAGCCTTGGTGCATTCTCCCAACCAAAGGAATTTTGCGTTAGAGTAGGCAGCTGTTTTCACCTCTCCAGCTGCTCCTCCTCAACAAACTCAGTTGATATTCGTGTAGAACACAAGCTCCAATTTGGAGATAATTGCTAGATTAGCTAATAACAGAGGTCCCTTCTGCCTGCTTCTATTACTCCTCGAGTAGCTATTCTGATTGTTAAATCCATTTTTATTCCAAACAGAAGAACAAATTCCAGCAATTAGTGAATATTTTACAGTTCTTGACCTGTTTATAAGAGCATGTTTCTGTTGTACATATTATATGAAAAGTCAATAAGTAAATCATGCTTCATTAATTGCAGCTGCTTTTACGTGTGCCAATTTTTAGAGCCACATGCACTGACTTAAAATGCAGTAGCTCAAAGGACAAAATAAAAAATGTTTATTATTTACAGGCAAAGTTGAATAACTAAGGAAAATGATTCTAAAATTCAGCATAATACTTTGGAAGAAAAAAAATTTAACCTCAGCAATTGCTTAAAGAGACAGTAGTCAGCAAAGAGTTTTGAAACTATTTCTCCATTATATCAAGTCAATTACTCAGTAGTGCTTTGGAAATGTTTCATTGCCATAAGTACAATGTCAAGGTATCTTTCATTCCATGAGTTATACATTTTAATACCAGTATTGAAATATGATTTACATATAAAAATTTACTTATTATAAGTGAGCAGTTAAATAATTTTTAATAAATTCAGTTCTGTACTCATCACCCAAATCCAGTATTAGAAAATTTCCCTCAACCTTTGTCCCTTTGTAGTACATCTCACTCTTATCTTCAGCCTTGAGTAGCCACTGATGTGGGTTTTATCTTCATTGATCTGCCTTTTCTAGAAATTTCATATAAATGTATCTATACACTATGCAGACCTCTGTGCCTGGATTCTTTCATTTAGCATAACGTCTCTGTGTTTCGTCCATCTTGTGGCATGTATCAGTACTTTTCTTTTTATTGCCAAAGAATATTCCATTTTATGGATATGCATTTCTTAAATCCACTCACCAGTTAATGGGCATTCAGATTGTTCCCACTTTTTGTCTACTGTAAACAGTGCTGTTATGAACGGTGTGACTTGCTTTGGCCAAAAGTACTTCCCTATAATACCTTTTGGTGATTGAAATATACTTCCTGATCTTGACTTTGGGTTCATCCATGTGACTTGCCCTGGCTCATGGGATATTTGCGGATGAGATATAAACAGAAACATATTTTCATGGTTATGTTTCTCTCTGGCACCTCTGCTATCACTATGAAAAGAGTTTTCTAGATAGCTACTGTCTCTCAGCCTGGACCTAAGCATGAAAATGTGTGGAAACGACCTGCATTCAAACCACAGTGAAGAGCCGTGCCCAGACTCACCAGCATCCTGAAACAGAGCTGCCCTGTGAAATCCAGCTTACAGCAGCTGACCCTAAATTTGATAGCAGAAGCATGATAGGTAATAGTTGTTCAAAGCCACTGAAGTTTGGGGTGTTTTGTTATATAGCATATTGTGGCAATAGATAACGAATACAGAAGCCATGCATAATCAGTTCACTTCTTGCCTCACCAAACTCACTCCACACTATTCTCACTCCTTGTTCTAGCACCATGACAGGCTTCTGTGCAACTCCAACTCAGCTTCTTCTCTGCCTCACCTAACAAATCTTGGAGCCTTCACATTTCAATTTAAATATCTTTGCCTCAGAAAAGCTATATATACCTTTGATGAGTAAATAACAAAATTCCTCAAAATCTCGTGGCTTAAAAAACGATTTTATTCTCATGTAACTGTGGGTAAATGAAGTGGGCTGGGCAATTCTTCTGCTTGACCCCTAGGATCACTGATGCAGTTTCAGTTGTTTAGATCATCAACTGAGGACAAAGAGTTTAAGGTTCACCTCTCTGGCCTAGGTAGCTTTCAGCTGGGCCATATGTCATCAGCAGGCTGGCCTGAGCTCCTTCACATGGGTAGAGTCCCCGGCAGCAACGAAGAGCAAATTTCAATGCCAAAAGTGCCTGCATCCAACACATTCTGATGGTCCACTGGTGAAAACAAGTCACGTGGCCAAGCCCAGAGGCCATGTGGAGGGGACCACCCAAGGGCATGCATACAGAGAATCATGATCTCAAAAAATGAGGGAGGCTTACCACAGTGTTCCCTCTGGCCCCAATGACACATCCCTCTAACTTGCAAAACATATTATCTCCCTAACAAGAGTCCCCAAGTATCATTCAATCACAGTATGTCTCAAAGTCCCTGATCCTGTAATCTGCATTAAGTCTAGATGCAGACAAAGCCCCTTGAGAGCAGCTCCTTGGCTGCGATCCTGATAGATGCAGAGACATGAGAACTAAAAAACAAGTTATCTACCCCAAAAACTAACTACAGTGGTGAGACAGAAAACCTTTTAGAGATACTTTCATTCAAAAAGGGAAAGAATGGGAGGCAAAAAGAATAGTCACTGGTTTATAGAAATTATAAAGTACAACAAGGTGCATGTTGTCAGGCGCCCCCTACTCTGGTTGTGCTCACTAGGATTGGTTCCTTAGACTCCTCTCCTCCTGGGCAGCTTGTTCCACCAGCAATATTTTTGTCTCTACCCTCCACAATAGCACCTCTTACCTTAAAAACAACTGCAGCTTAGCACTTTTTTCAAACTACATCTTACTTAAAGAAAAATGGGGGTTCAGAGGAAGGTTCCCATTTCCTTTCATCTTAGACTATATAACTTCCTTAAAACCTTTCTGGGTTTGCTATGTATCATACTACATCCACTTTATTACTCAAAATCCACATCCACAACTCCTTTTTGAGGTAGCTTTCTCACAGCAGACTTACCAGGGCTGTTTTGAGATTATACTTCAATAGGAAGATGCCATTAGACGTCTTAGAAGCAGTTTTGTCTAGCTGAGAGGGTCTATCAAGCATAACTGAAAATGCTTTAGAGATATTAACTCAGAATTGTATACCTGCATCTTGATTTAATCTTTAATCTGAGGCCACTTTTCATTTGAAAAAGAACTGTGAAACAGTTGTATTTTCCAACTTGGAAACCCTTGGTTTCATTATAGTCCTTCTAAACTGTTTACAAAGTGAATAATTCACTCTTTAGCTCATCCCTCTCTTCCTGTACCTTACCATATGTGGCCAAAAGAAGCCCATCGACACATTCCATGTTCTTTCTGGTCATTTCCTTAGCCAGCTCTGCAAACTTACTAGGAATATTCTTCTCTTCCAGTTAACTCAGTTTGGCATTGCTACACAAAACAAAATCAACTATTTTCCAACTTCCAAAAGCAGTTTCCTTAGCACTTCTCCAGACTCTACAAATCATTTTTCACCATCTAACATGACTTTGGTTAAGTTTCCTCATCACTTTCCATCGTCCATCCATTGCGAAGTCCAAAACCTCATAATTTGTATGTTAGATTTTTCTATGATACCAGCCCACTTAGAGGTATCTGCTTCTGTATAATTTAGCCTTTGCTGCATAACAAACCACCCCCATAGCTTATGGACCTAAAACCTCAGCAACCATCCAGTTTGCTCATGATTCTTTCGATCAGCAATTTGGACTGGACTCACCTGGGTCCATCTTCTGCTGGTGTTACCTGGGTCACTTATAGAGTTTTAGTCATTGGCATCTCAACTGCAACTGGATAGTTTAAGATGTCCTTGTGCATACATCTGTCTGTAGGAGCTGGGTGCCAGCTGGGCCATTTATCTCCTGCAGATCAGTCTGGGCCTCTTCATGTGGTGGCAGAAGAACTCCCAGCATCAAGAGAGGTGCTCAAGTACTTTTCACACCTCTCTGCACTTTAGGTTTGCTTAGGTCCCACTTACCAATGCTCATCACGTGGCCAAGCCCAGAGTCAACGCAGAAGGGAGCCTCACAAGGGTATGTCTACAGCAAAATATAATTCATTGGTGGCCATTACTCTGTCTACCAAGAGGCATTTCTTGACAGCCTGAGACTAAGTTATAAAGCCTCATTTTATACTCTCAGCACCCTGTACTTTTCCTTTGAAACAATTAATTGTATAATTTGATATTTTTCACTGCACTGACAATCCCCAGATCACGTCTGCAGGACATAAACCTGCCCTGGAGTATCTGGGAAGCTTCCGCCCAGCTCTCATGCAGCCAGTTGATCTGCATGATAGAGACGCAGAAAGGCCAGGGACTGAGTGCACACAAACCTTAGAGGAGGATATTTCCATTCACCTGGTCCAGGGTTGCTCAGCCTCTCCTGCAAACCTTAGCCTGAGTGCCTGCATAAGCCTTTGGAAGAAGAATGGTTTTCAAATAATCTGGTTCCAGTACACTTGCCAAGTTCCAAAGCCCTTTAACAGTAAGAGTTGTGCTAAGGCTTATGCGGCCCCCACAGGGTACCAGTCTCTAGGCTAGGCACATATCTTATCTTCTTATTTGCCTTACACAACCCGGAGGTAGCGTTATTATCTCCATAACACAGATAGAGAAACTGAAGCTCAGCGGGGTGAAATAACATCTCTCGGGCGGGAAAATGGGGGAAACTTTCATCTGTTTAGCGTATTTCAGTGTCTGATACATTCCGGGCCCTCAGCTTGGCCTGTGCTTGAAGACAATGATTTTGCTTTCACAATATGAGCTCTTTCTGCCAGGTTGGTCTGGTTACCAGAAAAAAAGGAGACGGGGGAGGGATGTAAAAAGGGAAAGTGGGCTAGAGGATGCGAAAGACAAACACCCAGGGTTTGTCTGGGAACAGCTCCCATCCCATCTCCTTTGATTCTCCATCGCAGACCCCGCCTCCTCTCCCCCTCACATCATGACCATATCCTCACCTCCATGACCCAGGCAAGTGTTCTTTCTCGAACATCTCCCTCGAAAGGATAACAAAAGTGTTTTCACTGGCGCTGTTGTCATGTGATCAAAGCATAGCTCAGGAAATGGGGTCCCTCAAAAGCTGTTTATCTAAAATCTCTTATTTCACCAGTTGGAGCATTTTTAAGAGAACATTCCGCACCTTCTTTCCCAAGGGCAAATATTTCAGTTACCTGTGTCCTACGAGCCAGGCTGAGGCCACACATACTTTGCTCAGTAAAAGAAAACATCACTCTCCTGTCAGAACATTTCCCTTTGTGCTCATGTTCACTCCGCCACCCCCTCCCCGCAGCCCATCTCTGAGGCCAGGAGGAAGCCCTAATCAGGTCTCTCACAGGAAATCTGAGTGCTTCAAGGCAGGGAAGATTTGAAGACAGAAAAAACAAAATGAAAAAAACCCCAAACCCTGTAAATCCAAGCTGAGGTGGGAGTGTTTTTTATTACTGATAAAAAACAGAGTCCCTTTTCTGGGTTATTTGGATGAGCTCAGAGTAAATATTTATTCTTTCAGTTAATGGGTCTGTGCTGAGCAGCTCTGGACTCCCAGACAATCAAAGCTGGCGAGTCACTTTCTGCTTCCCCGGTCTGAGGAGAGAACTAGGCAGAACTATCTGGCACAGGGAGCCCTTTTCCTTGTGGCATGACTGTCGGCATGAATGAGGCATGACACCCCTCTTTGTGCCAGAATGGGGTGAGTGTGAGGGAAGGCCTTGCTGGGACCTCCCAGCTCTGCCACTCTGGGATGATTTAATAGTTATATCGTCAGTGTTCCCAGAGCAAACAGCCGCCGACCTCAGAGGACAAGAAGGAAGATGGATAGCTGGGTCTGCAACCCCCACCCTCCCCTTAGGTTTGAATGCACTACTTTGTTCTTTGGTGGTTTCAGGGAATGCAGTGTTCATAGCACTCATACCCCCAAGACACACACACACACACACACACACACACACACACACACACACACACGAACATTTACATATGTGAATAAAGGAAAAGGATACATATGGACACAGTGACCTGAGAGATTTTTGAGGGTGGAGGCTACTCCTTATTCATATTCTTGTTCCCATATTGCCTAGCAAGGCCTGGCATCCAGCACATGCTTAATACACACTTTTTGAATGAATTCATAAATAATTACAACCATTTATTTAGCACTTAATAGGTGCCAGGTGTTGAAGAAAGGGCTTCATAAACATTCTCTTATTTAATTCTCACAACAGACAATAAGATTTGGTGCTGTGACTTTCCCCATTTCAAAGACGTGAAGAGTGAGGCTTAATAAGACAAAGGGTTTTATCGAAGGTTACACAAGCCGGTCAGTAGTAGTAAAAGATATCCCATGTTCTTGGATTGGAAGAATTAATATTGTTAAAATGGCCATACTACCCAAAGCAATCTACAGACTTAATCCCTATCAAATTACCCAGGGCATTTTTCACAGAATTAGAATAAGTAATCCTAAAATTTATATGGAATCACAAAAGATCCAGAATTGCCAAAGCATTACTGAAGAAGAAAGAATGAAGCTGGAGGAATAACCCTCCTAGACTTCAGACAATACTAAAGAGCTACAGTAATCAAAACAGCATGGTATTGACAAAAACAGACATATGGACCAATGGAACAGAATAGAGCGCCCAGAAATGAACCCACAAACTTTTGGTCAATTAATCTTTGACAAGGAGGCAAGAACATAGAATGGAATAAAGACAATCTCTTCAGCAAATGGTGTAGGGCAAACTGGACAGCTGCATGCAAATCAATGAAGTTATAATACTCCCTCACACCATACACAAAAATAAACTCAAAATGGCTTAAAGACTTAAACATAAGACAAGATATACTATAAACCTCTTAGAAGAAAACATAGGTAAAACGTTATTTCACATACATCTCAGCAATGTTTTCCTAGAGCAGTCCACCCAAGCAATAGAAATAAAAACAAAACAAACAAACAAAACAACCCAAATGGGACCTAATTAAACTTATAAGCTTTTGCACAGCAAAGGAAACCATAAGCAAAACATAAAGACAACCTATGGAATAAGAGAACATATTTGCAAAAGATGAGACAGACAAGGGCTTAATTTCCAGAATATATACACAGCTAGTTCAACTTAATAAGAAAACAAACAAACAACCCAATCCAAAAATGAGCAGAAGACCTAAAACAAGCAATTCTCCAAGGAAGACATACAAATGGCCAATAGGCACATGAGAAAATGCTCAATATCACTAATTATAGGAGAATGCA
>NC_045720.1:0-21525 GCF_009834535.1 Camelus ferus | reverse complement strand
CATGTGTATCACGGTTTCGACAACATTTTTTATTAATGATTGGGAACATGTTATTACCGAACATTCATCCAACAAACACGGCATATTTACACCTAGACAATTTTTCTCTGTTTTTGCAGATTGTCCGAATGCCAGTTGCAAAAAACAGGCAGTTTCCACAGAAAAATACACTTTGAGCGTGTTCTATCAGACAGACGTGTAATTTACAATGTTTCACTTACCATGACATTCCTTGTCAGAACACGCTATATGAATACTGAATTTATCAAACATTCATTACTGATTCGAGAGCAGTGGGTTTCCTACAATTTAATCCACCATACAAGGCATATTTACACCTAGAAGTATTTACTCTGCTTTCAACAGCTTTTTCCTAACTTCAGGTTTTAAAATCATGAAGTTTTCTCAGGAAAAATCCTCTTCAAGTGAGTTCTATCCAGAGGAATTTTAATTTAAGCAGTTACCTCATAGTGACTTTCCGTTTTCTGAACATGCTACATGCCATCACGGATTAGACAAACGTTAATTACTCAGTTGTGTTGCATGTTTATTACAGATCTTTCATCCACCTATAAGGTCATATATACACTAGAAATATTTACTCTGATTTCACTACTTTTTCCTACCGTCTGTTTTGAAAATCATGATGTTTTTGCAGAAGTAATCTCTGCAGCGAGTTCGACCCAGTAGAATTGTAGATTTCAATGTTTCCCACAATGTGGACTTTCCATGGTCCAAACATGATAAATTCATCACGGATTTGACAAACATTCGTTACTCAGTTGTGTGCATGTAGATTACAGATATTCATCCTCCATGTAAGGCATATATAAACCTAGAATACATTATTCTGAGTTCGCAGCTTTTTCCTAATGGCAGTTAGGAAATCAGGCATCTATAGCAGGATAATCTCTTGTAACATGTTCTACACGTTGGACATATAATTTACATGAGTCCCTCGCCATGAATTTCCGTGCTTCAAACTTGCTTCTTTCACCGCAGGTTCGACAAATATTCACTGCTGTGTTGTTAGCATGTGGATTACTGAACTTTTATCTACCATAAATTGTATATATACATCTAGAAACATGTACAAAATATATGCAGATTTTTCCTAATGCCAGTTTCAGAAATCAGGCAGTTTTCAAAGAAATATACTCTTGGAACTTATTCCACCCAATAGTCATGTAAATTACATAGATTCGCTCATCGTCAAATTCTGTGTTCTGAAAAAACTGCATGCATCACGGTTGTGAAAAATATTCACTACAGATTTGTTAGCATGTGTATTTCTTAACTTTCATCACCATACAAGTCATATTGGACACTTAGAAGCATTTTCTCAAATTTCGAATTTTTTCCTAATGCCAGTTTGGAAATTGAGGCAGATTTCACAGAAAAATTCTTTTGGAGCAAGTACTAACAAGTGGATATGTAATTTAAATGCTTTCACTCACCGCGACATTGCATGTTCCGAACACACTACATGCATCACTGATTCGACAAACATTATTTATTGAGTGGTGAACATGTGTATACTGAACTTTCACCCATCATACAATGTGTATTTACACATAGAAATATTTATCCTTATTTAGTAGATTACTCCTTACGTCAGTTTCTAAAGTCATGCAGTTTTGCAGAAAAATCCTCTTGGAGCGAGTTCTACTCAGTAGATATGTAATTTACATTTTTTCCCTCACTATGACATTCCGTGTTCTGAACACGCAACATGCATCACTGATTCGAAAAAATATTCTTTAAGGAGTTGTGTGCATGAGGATTATCAAACTTTCATCTGCCATAAAAGGCATATTTACACCTAGAAACCAATACTCTGAGTTCGCAGTGTTTTCCAAATGTCAGTTTTGAAAGTGAGGTAGTTTTTGCAGAAAAATGCTCTTGGAGTGAGTTCTACACAATAGACATGTAATTTACATAGATTGGCTCACCGTGAAATTCCGTGTTCCGAGAAAGCTGCATGCATCACAGAATCGACACAAATTCACTACAGATTTGTTAGCATGTGGATTACTGATCTTTCATCCACCATTAAAGTCATATTGCACTTAGAAACATTTTCTCAGATTTCGAACTCTTTTCCTTATGCCAGTTTTGAAAATGAGGCAGATTTCACAGAAAAATACTTTTGGAGTGAGTTCTACCCAATAAATATGTAATTTACAAAGTTTCTTTCACCATGATATTCTGTGTTCTGAATATGATACGTGCATCAAGGATTCAGCAAACATTTTTTAATGAGTTGAGCACATGTGGATTACCAAACTTTCATCCACCAAACATGGCATATTTACACCTAGAAATGTTTCTCCTCGTTTGCAGATTTGTCCTAATGCCCGTTGCAAATAACAGGCAGATTCCACAGGAAAATTCTCTTCGATCGTGTTCTATCCAATAGACATGAAATTTACAATGTTTCACTTACCATGACATTCCGTGTTCTTAACACGCTACATGCATATTGGATTTAGAAATCATTCATTAGTGAGTTGTGAGCATGTGGATTTCTGAACTTTCAACCACCATACAAGGTATATTTACACCTAGAAATATTGACTCTGCTTTCACAGCTTTTTCCTAACTTCAGTTTCAAAAATCATGAAGTTTTCGCAGAAAAAACCTCTTCATGCGAGTTCTACTCAGTAGAATTGCAATTTAAATAGTTTCCCTCAAAGTGACTTTCCATTTTCTGAACATGCTACATGCATCACGGATTTGACAAACATTCATTACTCAGTTGTGTGCATGTGGATTACAGAACTTTCATCCACCATACAAGGCATAAATACACCTAGAAATATTTACTCTGATTTCACAGATATTTCCTAACGTCAGTCTCGAAAATCATAAAGATTTCCCAGAAAAAATCTCTGCATTTGAGTTCTACCCATTAGAATTGCAATTTCAATTGTTTCAAACAAAGTGACTTTCCGTGGTCCGAACACACTGCATTCATCACGGATTTGACAAACATTCATTAGTCAGTTGTGTGCCTGTGATTTGCAGAACTTTCAACCACCGTAAAATGCATATATACACCTTGAAAATATTATTCTGATTTTGCAGCTTTTTCCTAACTGCAGTTTAGAATATCAGGCAACTTTGGCAGGATAATTCTCTTGTAGAGTGTTCTACACAATAGACATGTAATTTACATAGATCCCCTGGCCGTGACATAACGTGCTCCGAACATGCTACATGCACCGCAGTTCGACAAATATTAACTGCTGAGTTGTTAGCATGTGGATTAATGTACTTTCATCTACCATACAATGTATATATACAGCTAGAAGCATGTACTCAGTATTTGCAGATATTTCTTAATGCCAGTTTCGAAAATAAGACCGTTTTCACAGAAAAATCCTCTTGGAGTGAGTTCTATCCAATAGACTGGTAATTTACATAGTTTCAGTTACCATGATATTCCGAGTTCCGAATACATTACATGCATCACAGATTCTACAACATTCTTTATTGAGTGTAAGCATGTGCATTACAAACTTTCATCCACCACACAAGACATATTAGCACCTAGAAACTTTAACTCTGAGTTCGCAGCAATTTTCTAATAGCAGTTTTGAAAATTAGGCATTTTTCTAAGGATAAAACTGTTCAGCGATTTCTACCCACTAGGCATGTAATTTACATAGATTCCACTGCTGTGAAATTACGTCTTCGAACACGCTACATGCATAACGGATTTGACAAATATTCACTACAAATGTGTTTGCATGTGGATTACCGAACTTTCAACACAATAAAAGGCATAGTGACACTTAGAAGCATTTTCTCTGATTTCACAGAATTTTCCAAACGCCAGTTTTGAAAATGCGGCAGATTTTGCAGCAAAAAATTTTTGGACGAGTTCTAACCAAAAGACTTGTAATTTACATAGATTCTCTCACCGTGAAATTTCGTGTTCTGAACACGCTACATGCATCTCGGATTACACAAATATTCACTACAGAGTTGTTAGCATGTGGATTACCGTAGTTTTATACACCATACAAGGCATAATGGCGCTTACAAGCATTTTCTCTTTTTTTTGAAATTTTTCCTAACGCCAGTTTCGAAAATGAGGCAGTTTTCAACGAAAAATTCTCTTGGTGATTGTTCTACACAATAGACCTTTAATTTACATAGGTTCGCTCACCGTCAAATTCTGTGTTCCGAGAAAGCTGCATGCATAACAGTTTCGACAAATATTCACTACAGAATTTTTTAGCATGTGGATTACTGAACTTTCATCCACCATATAATTCATATTGACACTTAGAATCATTTTCTCAGATTTCGATGTGTTTTTTCAAATGCCAGTTTTGAAAATGAGGCAGATTTCGCAGATAAATGCTTTTGGAGCGAGTTCTACCTAATACATGTGTAATTTGCAAGGTTCCTATTACCGTGATAGTCTGTGTTCCGAACACGTTACATGGATCACGGTATCGACAAACATTTATTAATGAGTTGGGAACATGTTGATTACCGAACATTCATCCAATAAACATGGCATATTTACACCTAGAAATTTTTCTCAGTTTTTGCAGAATTGTCCGAATGCCAGTTGCAAAAACAGGCAGTTTCCACAGAAAAATACACTTTGAGCTTGTTCTATCAGACAGACGTGTAATTTACAATGTTTCACTTACCATGACATTCCTTGTTCAGAACACGCTATATGAATACTGAATTTATAAAACATTCATTACTGATTCGAGAGCATGTGGGTTTCCGAAATTTAATCCACCATACAAGGCATATTTACACCTAGAAATATTTACTCTGCTTTCACAGCTTTTTCCTAACTTCAGGTTTTAAAATCATGAAGTTTTCTCAGGAAAAATCCTCTTCAAGTGAGTTCTATCCAGAGGAATTTTAATTTAAGCAGTTACCCTCAAAGTGACTTTCCATTTTCTGAACATGCTACATGCATCACGGATTAGACAAACGTTAATTACTCAGTTGTGTGCATGTGGATTACAGATCTTTCATCCACCATATAAGGCATATATACACCTAGAAATATTTACTCTGATTTCACTACTTTTTCCTACCGTCTGTTTTGAAAATCATGATGTTTTTGCAGAAGTAATCTCTGCAAGCGAGTTCGACCCAGTAGAATTGTAATTTCAATAGTTTCCCACAATGTGACTTTCCATGGTCCAAACATGATTAATTCATCACGGATTTGACAAACATTCGTTACTCAGTTGTGTGCATGTAGATTACAGAATATTCATCCTCCATGTAAGGCATATATAAACCTAGAATACATTATTCTGAGTTCGCAGCTTTTTCCTAATGGCAGTTTAAGAAATCAGGCATCTATAGCAGGATAAATCTCTTGTAGCATGTTCTACATGTTGGACATATAATTTATATAGAGTCCCTCGCCATGAATTTCCGTGCTTCAAACTTGCTTCTTTCACCGCAGGTTCGACAAATATTCACTGCTGAGTTGTTAGCATGTGGATTACTGAACTTTCATCTACCATAAAATGTATATATAGAGCTAGAAACATGTACAAAATATATGCAGATATTTCCTAATGCCAGATTCAGAAATCAGGCAGTTTTCAAAGAAATATACTCTTGGAACTTATTCCACCCAATAGTCATGTAATTTACATAGTTTCGCTCACCGTCAAAATCTGTGTTCTGACAAAGATGCATGCATCAAGTTTTCGACAACTATTCACTACAGATTTGTTAGCATGTGCATTTCTGATCTTTCATCCACATACAAGTCATATTGACACTTAGAAGCAATTTCTCAGATTTCGAATATATTTCCTACTGCCAGTTTTGAAAGTGAGGCAGATTTTGCAGAAAAATGCTTTTGGAGCGAGTTCTACCCAATGGACATGAAATTTAAATGCTTCCGCTCATCGAGAAATTCCATGTTCCAAAAATGCTATGTGCATCACGGATTCGACAAACACAATTTAATGAGTTGTGCACATTAGTATTACCGAATTTTCATCCACCAAACAAGGCATATTTACACGTACAAAAATTTTTTTTAGATTTATTAGATACTCCTAATGTCAGTTTCTAAAATCATGCAGTTTATGCAAAAAAATTCTCTTGAAGTGAGTTCTACACAATAGACATGTATTTACATAGATTGGCTCACCGTGAAATTCCGTGTTCGAGAAAGCTGCATGCATCACAGAATCGACACAAATTCACTACAGATTTGTTAGCATGTGGATTACTGATCTTTCATCCACCATTAAAGTCATATTGCACTTAGAAACATTTTCTCAGATTTCGAACTCTTTTCCTTATGCCAGTTTTGAAAATGAGGCAGATTTCACAGAAAAATACTTTTGGAGTGAGTTCTACCCAATAAATATGTAATTTACAAAGTTTCTTTCACCATGATATTCTGTGTTCTGAATATGATACGTGCATCAAGGATTCAACAAACATTTTTTAATGAGTTGAGAACATGTGGATTACCAAACTTTCATCCACCAAACATGGCATATTTACACCTAGAAATGTTTCTCCTCGTTTGCAGATTTGTCCTAATGCCCGTTGCAAATAACAGGCAGATTTCACAGGAAAATCCTCTTCGATCGTGTTCTATCCAATAGACATGAAATTTACAATGTTTCACTTACCATGACATTCCGTGTCCATAACACGCTACATGCATATTGGATTTAGAAATCATTCATTAGTGAGTTGTGAGCATGTGGATTTCTGAACTTTCAACCACCATACAAGGTATATTTACACCTAGAAATATTGACTCTGCTTTCACAGCTTTTTCCTAACTTCAGTTTCAAAAATCATGAAGTTTTCGCAGAAAAAACCTCTTCATGCGAGTTCTACTCAGTAGAATTGCAATTTAAATAGTTTCCCTCAAAGTGACTTTCCATTTTCTGAACATGCTACATGCATCACGGATTTGACAAACATTCATTACTCAGTTGTGTGCATGTGGATTACAGAACTTTCATCCACCATACAAGGCATAAATACACCTAGAAATATTTACTCTGATTTCACAGATATTTCCTAACGTCAGTCTCGAAAATCATAAAGATTTCCCAGAAAAAATCTCTGCATTTGAGTTCTACCCATTAGAATTGCAATTTCAATTGTTTCAAACAAAGTGACTTTCCGTGGTCCGAACACACTGCATTCATCACGGATTTGACAAACATTCATTAGTCAGTTGTGTGCCTGTGATTTGCAGAACTTTCAACCACCGTAAAATGCATATATACACCTTGAAAATATTATTCTGATTTTGCAGCTTTTTCCTAACTGCAGTTTAGAATATCAGGCAACTTTGGCAGGATAATTCTCTTGTAGAGTGTTCTACACAATAGACATGTAATTTACATAGATCCCCTGGCCGTGACATAACGTGCTCCGAACATGCTACATGCACCGCAGTTCGACAAATATTAACTGCTGAGTTGTTAGCATGTGGATTAATGTACTTTCATCTACCATACAATGTATATATACAGCTAGAAGCATGTACTCAGTATTTGCAGATATTTCTTAATGCCAGTTTCGAAAATAAGACCGTTTTCACAGAAAAATCCTCTTGGAGTGAGTTCTATCCAATAGACTGGTAATTTACATAGTTTCAGTTACCATGATATTCCGAGTTCCGAATACATTACATGCATCACAGATTCTACAACATTCTTTATTGAGTGTAAGCATGTGCATTACAAACTTTCATCCACCACACAAGACATATTAGCACCTAGAAACTTTAACTCTGAGTTCGCAGCAATTTTCTAATAGCAGTTTTGAAAATTAGGCATTTTTCTAAGGATAAAACTGTTCAGCGATTTCTACCCACTAGGCATGTAATTTACATAGATTCCACTGCTGTGAAATTACGTCTTTCGAACACGCTACATGCATAACGGATTTGACAAATATTCACTACAAATGTGTTTGCATGTGGATTACCGAACTTTCAACACAATAAAAGGCATAGTGACACTTAGAAGCATTTTCTCTGATTTCACAGAATTTTCCAAACGCCAGTTTTGAAAATGCGGCAGATTTTGCAGCAAAAAATTTTTGGAGCGAGTTCTAACCAAAAGACTTGTAATTTACATAGATTCTCTCACCGTGAAATTTCGTGTTCTGAACACGCTACATGCATCTCGGATTCCACAAATATTCACTACAGAGTTGTTAGCATGTGGATTACCGTAGTTTTATACACCATACAAGGCATAATGGCGCTTACAAGCATTTTCTCTTTTTTTTGAAATTTTTCCTAACGCCAGTTTCGAAAATGAGGCAGTTTTCACCGAAAAATTCTCTTGGTGATTGTTCTACACAATAGACCTTTAATTTACATAGGTTCGCTCACCGTCAAATTCTGTGTTCCGAGAAAGCTGCATGCATAACAGTTTCGACAAATATTCACTACAGAATTTTTTAGCATGTGGATTACTGAACTTTCATCCACCATATAATTCATATTGACACTTAGAATCATTTTCTCAGATTTCGATGTGTTTTTTCAAATGCCAGTTTTGAAAATGAGGCAGATTTCGCAGATAAATGCTTTTGGAGCGAGTTCTACCTAATACATGTGTAATTTGCAAGGTTCCTATTACCGTGATAGTCTGTGTTCCGAACACGTTACATGGATCACGGTTTCGACAAACATTTATTAATGAGTTGGGAACATGTTGATTACCGAACATTCATCCAACAAACACGGCATATTTACACCTAGAAATTTTTCTCTGTTTTTGCAGAATTGTCCGAATGCCAGTTGCAAAAAACAGGCAGTTTCCACAGAAAAATACACTTTGAGCGTGTTCTATCAGACAGACGTGTAATTTACAATGTTTCACTTACCATGACATTCCTTGTTCAGAACACGCTATATGAATACTGAATTTATAAAACATTCATTACTGATTCGAGAGCATGTGGGTTTCCGAAATTTAATCCACCATACAAGGCATATTTACACCTAGAAGTATTTACTCTGCTTTCACAGCTTTTTCCTAACTTCAGGTTTTAAAATCATGAAGTTTTCTCAGGAAAAATCCTCTTCAAGTGAGTTCTATCCAGAGGAATTTTAATTTAAGCAGTTACCCTCAAAGTGACTTTCCGTTTTCTGAACATGCTACATGCATCACGGATTAGACAAACGTTAATTACTCAGTTGTGTGCATGTGGATTACAGATCTTTCATCCACCATATAAGGCATATATACACCTAGAAATATTTACTCTGATTTCACTACTTTTTCCTACCGTCTGTTTTGAAAATCATGATGTTTTTGCAGAAGTAATCTCTGCAAGCGAGTTCGACCCAGTAGAATTGTAATTTCAATAGTTTCCCACAATGTGACTTTCCATGGTCCAAACATGATAAATTCATCACGGATTTGACAAACATTCGTTACTCAGTTGTGTGCATGTAGATTACAGAATATTCATCCTCCATGTAAGGCATATATAAACCTAGAATACATTATTCTGAGTTCGCAGCTTTTTCCTAATGGCAGTTTAGGAAATCAGGCATCTATAGCAGGATAAATCTCTTGTAACATGTTCTACACGTTGGACATATAATTTACATAGAGTCCCTCGCCATGAATTTCCGTGCTTCAAACTTGCTTCTTTCACCGCAGGTTCGACAAATATTCACTGCTGTGTTGTTAGCATGTGGATTACTGAACTTTATCTACCATAAATTGTATATATACATCTAGAAACATGTACAAACTATATGCAGATTTTTCCTAATGCCAGTTTCAGAAATCAGGCAGTTTTCAAAGAAATATACTCTTGGAACTTATTCCACCCAATAGTCATGTAATTTACATAGATTCACTCATCGTCAAATTCTGTGTTCTGAAAAAACTGCATGCATCACGGTTGTGAAAAATATTCACTACAGATTTGTTAGCATGTGTATTTCTTAACTTTCATCACCATACAAGTCATATTGACACTTAGAAGCATTTTCTCAAATTTCGAATTTTTTCCTAATGCCAGTTTGGAAATTGAGGCAGATTTCACAGAAAAATTCTTTTGGAGCAAGTACTAACAAGTGGATATGTAATTTAAATGCTTTCACTCACCGCGACATTGCATGTTCCGAACACACTACATGCATCACTGATTCGACAAACATTATTTATTGAGTGGTGAACATGTGTATTACTGAACTTTCACCCATCATACAATGTGTATTTACACATAGAAATATTTATCCTTATTTAGTAGATTACTCCTTACGTCAGTTTCTAAAGTCATGCAGTTTTTGCAGAAAAATCCTCTTGGAGCGAGTTCTACTCAGTAGATATGTAATTTACATTTTTTCCCTCACTATGACATTCCGTGTTCTGAACACGCAACATGCATCACTGATTCGAAAAATATTCTTTAAGGAGTTGTGTGCATGAGGATTATCAAACTTTCATCTGCCATAAAAGGCATATTTACACCTAGAAACCAATACTCTGAGTTCGCAGTGTTTTCCAAATGTCAGTTTTGAAAGTGAGGTAGTTTTTGCAGAAAAATGCTCTTGGAGTGAGTTCTACACAATAGACATGTAATTTACATAGATTGGCTCACCGTGAAATTCCGTGTTCCGAGAAAGCTGCATGCATCACAGAATCGACACAAATTCACTACAGATTTGTTAGCATGTGGATTACTGATCTTTCATCCACCATTAAAGTCATATTGCACTTAGAAACATTTTCTCAGATTTCGAACTCTTTTCCTTATGCCAGTTTTGAAAATGAGGCAGATTTCACAGAAAAATACTTTTGGAGTGAGTTCTACCCAATAAATATGTAATTTACAAAGTTTCTTTCACCATGATATTCTGTGTTCTGAATATGATACGTGCATCAAGGATTCAACAAACATTTTTTAATGAGTTGAGAACATGTGGATTACCAAACTTTCATCCACCAAACATGGCATATTTACACCTAGAAATGTTTCTCCTCGTTTGCAGATTTGTCCTAATGCCCGTTGCAAATAACAGGCAGATTTCACAGGAAAATTCTCTTCGATCGTGTTCTATCCAATAGACATGAAATTTACAATGTTTCACTTACCATGACATTCCGTGTTCATAACACGCTACATGCATATTGGATTTAGAAATCATTCATTAGTGAGTTGTGAGCATGTGGATTTCTGAACTTTCAACCACCATACAAGGTATATTTACACCTAGAAATATTGACTCTGCTTTCACAGCTTTTTCCTAACTTCAGTTTCAAAAATCATGAAGTTTTCGCAGAAAAAACCTCTTCATGCGAGTTCTACTCAGTAGAATTGCAATTTAAATAGTTTCCCTCAAAGTGACTTTCCATTTTCTGAACATGCTACATGCATCACGGATTTGACAAACATTCATTACTCAGTTGTGTGCATGTGGATTACAGAACTTTCATCCACCATACAAGGCATAAATACACCTAGAAATATTTACTCTGATTTCACAGATATTTCCTAACGTCAGTCTCGAAAATCATAAAGATTTCCCAGAAAAAATCTCTGCATTTGAGTTCTACCCATTAGAATTGCAATTTCAATTGTTTCAAACAAAGTGACTTTCCGTGGTCCGAACACACTGCATTCATCACGGATTTGACAAACATTCATTAGTCAGTTGTGTGCCTGTGATTTGCAGAACTTTCAACCACCGTAAAATGCATATATACACCTTGAAAATATTATTCTGATTTTGCAGCTTTTTCCTAACTGCAGTTTAGAATATCAGGCAACTTTGGCAGGATAATTCTCTTGTAGAGTGTTCTACACAATAGACATGTAATTTACATAGATCCCCTGGCCGTGACATAACGTGCTCCGAACATGCTACATGCACCGCAGTTCGACAAATATTAACTGCTGAGTTGTTAGCATGTGGATTAATGTACTTTCATCTACCATACAATGTATATATACAGCTAGAAGCATGTACTCAGTATTTGCAGATATTTCTTAATGCCAGTTTCGAAAATAAGACCGTTTTCACAGAAAAATCCTCTTGGAGTGAGTTCTATCCAATAGACTGGTAATTTACATAGTTTCAGTTACCATGATATTCCGAGTTCCGAATACATTACATGCATCACAGATTCTACAACATTCTTTATTGAGTGTAAGCATGTGCATTACAAACTTTCATCCACCACACAAGACATATTAGCACCTAGAAACTTTAACTCTGAGTTCGCAGCAATTTTCTAATAGCAGTTTTGAAAATTAGGCATTTTTCTAAGGATAAAACTGTTCAGCGATTTCTACCCACTAGGCATGTAATTTACATAGATTCCACTGCTGTGAAATTACGTCTTTCGAACACGCTACATGCATAACGGATTTGACAAATATTCACTACAAATGTGTTTGCATGTGGATTACCGAACTTTCAACACAATAAAAGGCATAGTGACACTTAGAAGCATTTTCTCTGATTTCACAGAATTTTCCAAACGCCAGTTTTGAAAATGCGGCAGATTTTGCAGCAAAAAATTTTTGGAGCGAGTTCTAACCAAAAGACTTGTAATTTACATAGATTCTCTCACCGTGAAATTTCGTGTTCTGAACACGCTACATGCATCTCGGATTCCACAAATATTCACTACAGAGTTGTTAGCATGTGGATTACCGTAGTTTTATACACCATACAAGGCATAATGGCGCTTACAAGCATTTTCTCTTTTTTTTGAAATTTTTCCTAACGCCAGTTTCGAAAATGAGGCAGTTTTCACCGAAAAATTCTCTTGGTGATTGTTCTACACAATAGACCTTTAATTTACATAGGTTCGCTCACCGTCAAATTCTGTGTTCCGAGAAAGCTGCATGCATAACAGTTTCGACAAATATTCACTACAGAATTTTTTAGCATGTGGATTACTGAACTTTCATCCACCATATAATTCATATTGACACTTAGAATCATTTTCTCAGATTTCGATGTGTTTTTTCAAATGCCAGTTTTGAAAATGAGGCAGATTTCGCAGATAAATGCTTTTGGAGCGAGTTCTACCTAATACATGTGTAATTTGCAAGGTTCCTATTACCGTGATAGTCTGTGTTCCGAACACGTTACATGGATCACGGTTTCGACAAACATTTATTAATGAGTTGGGAACATGTTGATTACCGAACATTCATCCAACAAACACGGCATATTTACACCTAGAAATTTTTCTCTGTTTTTGCAGAATTGTCCGAATGCCAGTTGCAAAAAACAGGCAGTTTCCACAGAAAAATACACTTTGAGCGTGTTCTATCAGACAGACGTGTAATTTACAATGTTTCACTTACCATGACATTCCTTGTTCAGAACACGCTATATGAATACTGAATTTATAAAACATTCATTACTGATTCGAGAGCATGTGGGTTTCCGAAATTTAATCCACCATACAAGGCATATTTACACCTAGAAGTATTTACTCTGCTTTCACAGCTTTTTCCTAACTTCAGGTTTTAAAATCATGAAGTTTTCTCAGGAAAAATCCTCTTCAAGTGAGTTCTATCCAGAGGAATTTTAATTTAAGCAGTTACCCTCAAAGTGACTTTCCGTTTTCTGAACATGCTACATGCATCACGGATTAGACAAACGTTAATTACTCAGTTGTGTGCATGTGGATTACAGATCTTTCATCCACCATATAAGGCATATATACACCTAGAAATATTTACTCTGATTTCACTACTTTTTCCTACCGTCTGTTTTGAAAATCATGATGTTTTTGCAGAAGTAATCTCTGCAAGCGAGTTCGACCCAGTAGAATTGTAATTTCAATAGTTTCCCACAATGTGACTTTCCATGGTCCAAACATGATAAATTCATCACGGATTTGACAAACATTCGTTACTCAGTTGTGTGCATGTAGATTACAGAATATTCATCCTCCATGTAAGGCATATATAAACCTAGAATACATTATTCTGAGTTCGCAGCTTTTTCCTAATGGCAGTTTAGGAAATCAGGCATCTATAGCAGGATAAATCTCTTGTAACATGTTCTACACGTTGGACATATAATTTACATAGAGTCCCTCGCCATGAATTTCCGTGCTTCAAACTTGCTTCTTTCACCGCAGGTTCGACAAATATTCACTGCTGTGTTGTTAGCATGTGGATTACTGAACTTTCATCTACCATAAATTGTATATATACATCTAGAAACATGTACAAAATATATGCAGATTTTTCCTAATGCCAGTTTCAGAAATCAGGCAGTTTTCAAAGAAATATACTCTTGGAACTTATTCCACCCAATAGTCATGTAAATTACATAGATTCGCTCATCGTCAAATTCTGTGTTCTGAAAAAACTGCATGCATCACGGTTGTGAAAAATATTCACTACAGATTTGTTAGCATGTGTATTTCTTAACTTTCATCACCATACAAGTCATATTGACACTTAGAAGCATTTTCTCAAATTTCGAATTTTTTCCTAATGCCAGTTTGGAAATTGAGGCAGATTTCACAGAAAAATTCTTTTGGAGCAAGTACTAACAAGTGGATATGTAATTTAAATGCTTTCACTCACCGCGACATTGCATGTTCCGAACACACTACATGCATCACTGATTCGACAAACATTATTTATTGAGTGGTGAACATGTGTATTACTGAACTTTCACCCATCATACAATGTGTATTTACACATAGAAATATTTATCCTTATTTAGTAGATTACTCCTTACGTCAGTTTCTAAAGTCATGCAGTTTTTGCAGAAAAATCCTCTTGGAGCGAGTTCTACTCAGTAGATATGTAATTTACATTTTTTCCCTCACTATGACATTCCGTGTTCTGAACACGCAACATGCATCACTGATTCGAAAAATATTCTTTAAGGAGTTGTGTGCATGAGGATTATCAAACTTTCATCTGCCATAAAAGGCATATTTACACCTAGAAACCAATACTCTGAGTTCGCAGTGTTTTCCAAATGTCAGTTTTGAAAGTGAGGTAGTTTTTGCAGAAAAATGCTCTTGGAGTGAGTTCTACACAATAGACATGTAATTTACATAGATTGGCTCACCGTGAAATTCCGTGTTCCGAGAAAGCTGCATGCATCACAGAATCGACACAAATTCACTACAGATTTGTTAGCATGTGGATTACTGATCTTTCATCCACCATTAAAGTCATATTGCACTTAGAAACATTTTCTCAGATTTCGAACTCTTTTCCTTATGCCAGTTTTGAAAATGAGGCAGATTTCACAGAAAAATACTTTTGGAGTGAGTTCTACCCAATAAATATGTAATTTACAAAGTTTCTTTCACCATGATATTCTGTGTTCTGAATATGATACGTGCATCAAGGATTCAGCAAACATTTTTTAATGAGTTGAGAACATGTGGATTACCAAACTTTCATCCACCAAACATGGCATATTTACACCTAGAAATGTTTCTCCTCGTTTGCAGATTTGTCCTAATGCCCGTTGCAAATAACAGGCAGATTTCACAGGAAAATTCTCTTCGATCGTGTTCTATCCAATAGACATGAAATTTACAATGTTTCACTTACCATGACATTCCGTGTTCATAACACGCTACATGCATATTGGATTTAGAAATCATTCATTAGTGAGTTGTGAGCATGTGGATTTCTGAACTTTCAACCACCATACAAGGTATATTTACACCTAGAAATATTGACTCTGCTTTCACAGCTTTTTCCTAACTTCAGTTTCAAAAATCATGAAGTTTTCGCAGAAAAAACCTCTTCATGCGAGTTCTACTCAGTAGAATTGCAATTTAAATAGTTTCCCTCAAAGTGACTTTCCATTTTCTGAACATGCTACATGCATCACGGATTTGACAAACATTCATTACTCAGTTGTGTGCATGTGGATTACAGAACTTTCATCCACCATACAAGGCATAAATACACCTAGAAATATTTACTCTGATTTCACAGATATTTCCTAACGTCAGTCTCGAAAATCATAAAGATTTCCCAGAAAAAATCTCTGCATTTGAGTTCTACCCATTAGAATTGCAATTTCAATTGTTTCAAACAAAGTGACTTTCCGTGGTCCGAACACACTGCATTCATCACGGATTTGACAAACATTCATTAGTCAGTTGTGTGCCTGTGATTTGCAGAACTTTCAACCACCGTAAAATGCATATATACACCTTGAAAATATTATTCTGATTTTGCAGCTTTTTCCTAACTGCAGTTTAGAATATCAGGCAACTTTGGCAGGATAATTCTCTTGTAGAGTGTTCTACACAATAGACATGTAATTTACATAGATCCCCTGGCCGTGACATAACGTGCTCCGAACATGCTACATGCACCGCAGTTCGACAAATATTAACTGCTGAGTTGTTAGCATGTGGATTAATGTACTTTCATCTACCATACAATGTATATATACAGCTAGAAGCATGTACTCAGTATTTGCAGATATTTCTTAATGCCAGTTTCGAAAATAAGACCGTTTTCACAGAAAAATCCTCTTGGAGTGAGTTCTATCCAATAGACTGGTAATTTACATAGTTTCAGTTACCATGATATTCCGAGTTCCGAATACATTACATGCATCACAGATTCTACAACATTCTTTATTGAGTGTAAGCATGTGCATTACAAACTTTCATCCACCACACAAGACATATTAGCACCTAGAAACTTTAACTCTGAGTTCGCAGCAATTTTCTAATAGCAGTTTTGAAAATTAGGCATTTTTCTAAGGATAAAACTGTTCAGCGATTTCTACCCACTAGGCATGTAATTTACATAGATTCCACTGCTGTGAAATTACGTCTTTCGAACACGCTACATGCATAACGGATTTGACAAATATTCACTACAAATGTGTTTGCATGTGGATTACCGAACTTTCAACACAATAAAAGGCATAGTGACACTTAGAAGCATTTTCTCTGATTTCACAGAATTTTCCAAACGCCAGTTTTGAAAATGCGGCAGATTTTGCAGCAAAAAATTTTGGAGCGAGTTCTAACCAAAAGACTTGTAATTTACATAGATTCTCTCACCGTGAAATTTCGTGTTCTGAACACGCTACATGCATCTCGGATTCCACAAATATTCACTACAGAGTTGTTAGCATGTGGATTACCGTAGTTTTATACACCATACAAGGCATAATGGCGCTTACAAGCATTTTCTCTTTTTTTGAAATTTTTCCTAACGCCAGTTTCGAAAATGAGGCAGTTTTCACCGAAAAATTCTCTTGGTGATTGTTCTACACAATAGACCTTTAATTTACATAGGTTCGCTCACCGTCAAATTCTGTGTTCCGAGAAAGCTGCATGCATAACAGTTTCGACAAATATTCACTACAGAATTTTTTAGCATGTGGATTACTGAACTTTCATCCACCATATAATTCATATTGACACTTAGAATCATTTTCTCAGATTTCGATGTGTTTTTTCAAATGCCAGTTTTGAAAATGAGGCAGATTTCGCAGATAAATGCTTTTGGAGCGAGTTCTACCTAATACATGTGTAATTTGCAAGGTTCCTATTACCGTGATAGTCTGTGTTCCGAACACGTTACATGGATCACGGTTTCGACAAACATTTATTAATGAGTTGGGAACATGTTGATTACCGAACATTCATCCAATAAACACGGCATATTTACACCTAGAAATTTTTCTCATGTTTTTGCAGAATTGTCCGAATGCCAGTTGCAAAAACAGGCAGTTTCCACAGAAAAATACACTTTGAGCGTGTTCTATCAGACAGACGTGTAATTTACAATGTTTCACTTACCATGACATTCCTTGTTCAGAACACGCTATATGAATACTGAATTTATAAAACATTCATTACTGATTCGAGAGCATGTGGGTTTCCGAAATTTAATCCACCATACAAGGCATATTTACACCTAGAAATATTTACTCTGCTTTCACAGCTTTTTCCTAACTTCAGGTTTTAAAATCATGAAGTTTTCTCAGGAAAAATCCTCTTCAAGTGAGTTCTATCCAGAGGAATTTTAATTTAAGCAGTTACCCTCAAAGTGACTTTCCATTTTCTGAACATGCTACATGCATCACGGATTAGACAAACGTTAATTACTCAGTTGTGTGCATGTAGATTACAGAATATTCATCCTCCATGTAAGGCATATATAAACCTAGAATACATTATTCTGAGTTCGCAGCTTTTTCCTAATGGCAGTTTAAGAAATCAGGCATCTATAGCAGGATAAATCTCTTGTAGCATGTTCTACATGTTGGACATATAATTTATATAGAGTCCCTCGCCATGAATTTCCGTGCTTCAAACTTGCTTCTTTCACCGCAGGTTCGACAAATATTCACTGCTGAGTTGTTAGCATGTGGATTACTGAACTTTCATCTACCATAAAATGTATATATAGAGCTAGAAACATGTACAAAATATATGCAGATATTCCTAATGCCAGATTCAGAAATCAGGCAGTTTTCAAAGAAATATACTCTTGGAACTTATTCCACCCAATAGTCATGTAATTTACATAGTTTCGCTCACCGTCAAAATCTGTGTTCTGACAAAGATGCATGCATCAAGTTTTCGACAACTATTCACTACAGATTTGTTAGCATGTGCATTTCTGATCTTTCATCCACATACAAGTCATATTGACACTTAGAAGCAATTTCTCAGATTTCGAATATATTTCCTACTGCCAGTTTTGAAAGTGAGGCAGATTTTGCAGAAAAATGCTTTTGGAGCGAGTTCTACCCAATGGACATGAAATTTAAATGCTTCCGCTCATCGAGAAATTCCATGTTCCAAAAATGCTATGTGCATCACGGATTCGACAAACACAATTTAATGAGTTGTGCACATTAGTATTACCGAATTTTCATCCACCAAACAAGGCATATTTACACGTACAAAAATTTTTTTTTAGATTTATTAGATATCTCCTAATGTCAGTTTCTAAAATCATGCAGTTTATGCAAAAAAATTCTCTTGAAGTGAGTTCTACACAATAGACATGTAATTTACATAGATTGGCTCACCGTGAAATTCCGTGTTCCGAGAAAGCTGCATGCATCACAGAATCGACACAAATTCACTACAGATTTGTTAGATTGTGGATTACTGATCTTTCATCCACCATTAAAGTCATATTGCACTTAGAAACATTTTCTCAGATTTCGAACTCTTTTCCTTATGCCAGTTTTGAAAATGAGGCAGATTTCACAGAAAAATACTTTTGGAGTGAGTTCTACCCAATAAATATGTAATTTACAAAGTTTCTTTCACCATGATATTCTGTGTTCTGAATATGATACGTGCATCAAGGATTCAACAAACATTTTTTAATGAGTTGAGAACATGTGGATTACCAAACTTTCATCCACCAAACATGGCATATTTACACCTAGAAATGTTTCTCCTCGTTTGCAGATTTGTCCTAATGCCCGTTGCAAATAACAGGCAGATTTCACAGGAAAATCCTCTTCGATCGTGTTCTATCCAATAGAAATGAAATTTACAATGTTTCACTTACCATGACATTCCGTGTCCATAACACGCTACATGCATATTGGATTTAGAAATCATTCATTAGTGAGTTGTGAGCATGTGGATTTCTGAACTTTCAACCACCAAACAAGGTATATTTACACCTAGAAATATTGACTCTGCTTTCCACAGCTTTTTCCTAACTTCAGTTTCAAAAATCATGAAGTTTCGCAGAAAAAAACCTCTTCATGCGAGTTCTACTCAGTAGAATTGCAATTTAAATAGTTTCCCTCAAAGTGACTTTCCATTTTCTGAACATGCTACATGCATCACGGATTTGACAAACATTCATTACTCAGTTGTGTGCATGTGGATTACAGAACTTTCATCCACCATACAAGGCATAAATACACCTAGAAATATTTACTCTGATTTCACAGATATTTCCTAACGTCAGTCTCGAAAATCATAAAGATTTCCCAGAAAAAATCTCTGCATTTGAGTTCTACCCATTAGAATTGCAATTTCAATTGTTTCAAACAAAGTGACTTTCCGTGGTCCGAACACACTGCATTCATCACGGATTTGACAAACATTCATTAGTCAGTTGTGTGCCTGTGATTTGCAGAACTTTCAACCACCGTAAAATGCATATATACACCTTGAAAATATTATTCTGATTTTGCAGCTTTTTCCTAACTGCAGTTTGGAATATCAGGCAACTTTGGCAGGATAATTCTCTTGTAGAGTGTTCTACACAATAGGCATGTAATTTACATAGATCCCCTGGCCGTGACATAACGTGCTCCGAACATGCTACATGCACCGCAGTTCGACAAATATTAACTGCTGAGTTGTTAGCATGTGGATTAATGTACTTTCATCTACCATACAATGTATATATACAGCTAGAAGCATGTACTCAGTATTTGCAGATATTTCTTAATGCCAGTTTCGAAAATAAGACCGTTTTCACAGAAAAATCCTCTTGGAGTGAGTTCTATCCAATAGACTGGTAATTTACATAGTTTCAGTTACCATGATTTCCGAGTTCCGAATACATTACATGCATCACAGAGTCTACAACATTCTTTATTGAGTGTAAGCATGTGCATTACAAACTTTCATCCACCACACAAGACATATTAGCACCTAGAAACTTTAACTCTGAGTTCGCAGCAATTTCTAATAGCAGTTTTGAAAATTAGGCATTTTTCTAAGGATAAAAACTGTTCAGCGATTTCTACCCACTAGGCATGTAATTTACATAGATTCCACTGCTGTGAAATTACGTCTTTCGAACACGCTACATGCATAACGGATTTGACAAATATTCACTACAAATGTGTTTGCATGTGGATTACCGAACTTTCAACACAATAAAAGGCATAGTGACACTTAGAAGCATTTCTCTGATTTCACAGAATTTTCCAACGCCAGTGTTGAAAATGCGGCAGATTTTGCAGCAAAAAATTTTTGGAGCGAGTTCTAACCAAAAGACTTGTAATTTACATAGATTCTCTCACCGTGAAATTTCGTGTTCTGAACACGCTACATGCATCTCGGATTCCACAAATATTCACTACAGAGTTGTTAGCATGTGGATTACCGTAGTTTTATACACCATACAAGGCATAATGGCGCTTACAAGCATTTTCTCTTTTTTTTGAAATTTTCCTAACGCCAGTTTCGAAAATGAGCAGTTTTCACCGAAAAATTCTCTTGGTGATTGTTCTACACAATAGACCTTTAATTTACATAGGTTCGCTCACCGTCAAATTCTGTGTTCCGAGAAAGCTGCATGCATAACAGTTTCGACAAATATTCACTACAGAATTTTTTAGCATGTGGATTACTGAACTTTCATCCACCATATAATTCATATTGACACTTAGAATCATTTTCTCAGATTTCGATGTGTTTTTTCAAATGCCAGTTTTGAAAATGAGGCAGATTTCGCAGATAAATGCTTTTGGAGCGAGTTCTACCTAATACATGTGTAATTTGCAAGGTTCCTATTACCGTGATAGTCTGTGTTCCGAACACGTTA
>NC_045719.1:26360836-26376509 GCF_009834535.1 Camelus ferus | reverse complement strand
TTTTGAAAAAATAATCTATTTTTGTATATAGTGTATAACATTTATAAACCTACATCTCCCAATGTATCCACTCCCAGCAACTTTCCGCAGGAAACGTTAGAATATTTAGTAGATATGCGAGTGTGTTTCAGTTTTGTAGATGAAATCATAGTGCCCTCATCGAACATTTTTTTTAAGGTTCCATATATGTCATGTCATGTATTATTTTTCTTTCTTTTTCTGGCTTACTTCAATTCGAATGACACTTTTTGGGGAAACCCATGTTGCTGTAAATGTCATTGTTTCATTTTTTATGGCAGAGTATTATTCTGTTTGTATAATATGCCACAACTCCTGTATCTTTTCATTTGTTGATGGACAATTAAGTTGCTTCCATGTCGTGGCTGTTGTATATAGCACTGCTATGAAAATTGGGGTGCAGATGTGGTTTTGAATTAGGGTTCTCTTTGATATATACCCAGAAGTGGGATTACTGGATTGTACATTGTCTATTTTTAGTCTTTTGTGGCAACCCATCCTGTTTTCCACAATGACTGCACCAAACTACATTCTTACCAACTGTTTAGGAGGGCTCTCTTTCTCCACAGCTTCCCCAGCATTTATTGTTTGTGGACTTTTGAATGATGGCCATTCTGACTATTGAGAGGTGATACTTCATTACAGGTTTGATTTGCATTTCTCTGATAATTAATGATAGTGAGCATTTTTTTTTAAATATCTATTTGGGATATGTATGTCTTTATTGAAGAATTGCTTATTTAAGGTTTCTGCCCATTTTCAGATTTTTTTTTTTATTATTAGGTTGTATGAACTCTTTATATTTTGGAAATTAAGCCTTTGCTAGTTGCATCACTTATAAATATTTTCTTTCATCTTGTAGGTTGTCATTTTGATTTGTTTATGGCTCCCTTGCTGTGCAAATGCTTATAAGATTAATTAGGTCCAATTTATTAATTTTGCTCTTATATCCATTACCAGGATAGTCTGTTGTAGGAGATCATTGCTGAGATTTACCTCAGAATGTTTTGCCTATGTTTTCTTCTAGGAGATTTACTGTGTCTTGCCTTATATTTAAGTCTTCAAATCATTTTAAGTTTATTGTTTTGTATGGAGTGAAGGAGTGTTCTAATTTTATTACTCTGCATGATGCTATCTAGTTTTCCCAACAACAGTTGGTTAAGAGATGGTGTTTCTGTTTCATATTCTTGGCTACTTTGACAAAAATTATTTCAACATAAGCCTGTAGATTTATTCCTAGGCTCTCTAATCTGTTCCATTGGTCCATATGCCTGTTTCTGTTCCAATATCATGTCAGGTTGATTATTGTAGCTCTACAATAGTGTGTGGAGATGAGGCTGGTTATACCTCCAACCTCTTTCTCTTTCTTCAATATTGCTTTGGAAATTATGGATATTTACTGATTCTATATAAATCTTAGGATCATCCGTTCTAGTCCTATAAAGAAATGTTTTGTGTAATTTGATAGGAACTCACATTAATTTTGTAGATTGCCATGGGCAGTATGGCCATTTAAAAATATTGTTTCTTCCATTACAAGAACATTGGGAATCTTTTCAGTTTTTCAAATCTTTTTTAATTTCCTCAGTCAACTGTTTTCTTAGTTCTCCATGTATAAGCCATTCACTTCCTTGGTCAGATTTATTCCTAAGCATTTTATAGTTTTATGTGAAGTTATAAAATGGTTGTTTCCATAATTTGTTTTCCTGTTGATCACTGGTAGTGTAAAGAAATGCAATTGATTTTTGTACATTATTCTGGCTACCTTGCACAGTTCCTTTATTAGCCTAAGTTGATTTTTGTGAGTCTTTTAAAGTTTCCTATGTATAGTGTCATGCCAGCATACCGTGACAATTTTACCTCTTCTTTTCCAGTCTGAATCCTTTTATTATTTTTCTTGCTTGATCATTGTGGCTAGGATATCCAAGACTATATTTAATAGAAATCGTGAGAATGGACAACCTTGTCTTGTCTCTGATATTTGTGGGAAGGGTTTCTGTTTTTCAGCACTGAATATATTGCTGGCTATATGTTTGCCTTAAATAGCTTTCATTATGTTGAGATATGGTCCCTCTATGCCCACTGGGATAAGAATTTTTATTGCAAATAGGTGTTAAATTTTATCAAATGCTTTTTCTGCATCTACTGAGATGACCATGTGGTATTTTGTCCTCTCTTTTTTTGATATGGTGTATCACAATTGATTGATTGATTTGCATATGTTAAACCATCCTTGTGTTCCTGGGATGAACCTAACTTGATCATGGTTTATGATATTTTTTCACATGCTGTTGGATTCTGTTTGTTAATAATTTACTTAAGGACTTTTACATCTAAGTTTATCAATGATATTGGCGTATAATTTTCTTTTAGGGTAGTGTCTTTGTCTGGTTTTGATATCAGATTGATTTTGGACCTTATGGTATGAGTTTGGGAGTACTCTCTCCATATCAGTCTCCTGGAAGAGTTTGAGGAGGACTGGTATGGATTTTTCTTTGTATGTTTGGTCAAATTTCCCAGTGAAGCCATTTGTATGTGAAATTTTGTTTGCAGAGATTTTTTTATTTTACTGATAATTCTATTCCATTTCTGGTGTTCTGTCTGTTCATATGGTCAATTTCTTCTTGATGCAATATTGGTGGGCTGAATGTTTCCAGAAACTTCTCCATTTCTTCTAGGTTATCCAGTTTGTCTCCATACACTTTTTCATGGTAGTTCCTTATAAAATTTTGCAAATTTGTTCTACTCTTTGTAGTTTCTCCATTTTCATTTCATATATATCTTGTGTTCTCTCTCTTTTCTTGTTAGTGAGCCTGTCCAGAATTTTGTCAATTTTGTTTTGTATTTCAAAAACTAGTTTGATTTTTTCTATTTTTTAATCTCTATATGAATTCTTTCATCCTTGATCATTATTATTTCCCTCTTTCTACTGACTTTTGGTTTGTTTGCTCTACTTTTCATGATTATTTTACATACAACGTTAGATTATTTATTTGAAATTGCTCTTCTACTTTAAGGAGGGACTTGTCACTATGAACTTCCCTCTTAATACTGCTTTAAGTGTATTCCATAGACTTTGTGTAGTGTTTTTCTCATTTTCTCAAGATACTTTTTACTTTCTTCTTTAACTTCATCACCCTCCCCCCCTTTTTTAGTATCATGTTGTTTAATCTACATGGTGTCATTTTTTTCTCCCTGGTTTTTCTGTGATTGATTTCTAGTTTCATGGTATTATATTCAGAAAAGATGATTGAAATAATTTTTATCTTCTTAAATTTGTTGAGGCTTCTTCTGTGCCTGAGTACATAATCTTTCCTAGAAAATGTTCCATGTGCACTGGAAAAGAATGCATATTCTGTTTTGGGGAGATGTACTGTTTTGAATATATCCACCAAGTCCTAATATTTTATTTTATCTTTTAGTGTCTTTGTTCCCTTATTAAATTTCTGTCTGAAATAAAACTCAATGATGGTAATGGGGTGTTATAGTCTCCTACTATGATTGTGTTCCCATCAATTTCTCCCTTTTTATCTATTAGTATTTGCTTTATGTATTTAGCTGCTCCAAAATTGAGTGCATATATCTTAAAGGGCATAATACCCTCATTTTTTATTGATCGTTTAATCATTACATCATGTCATTGTTTATCTTTATGGCCTTTGTTTTAAAGTCTATTTTGTGTGAAACCTGTACTGCTAGGCCTGCTTTCTTGTCATGTCCATTTGCATGGAATATATTTTTCCATCCTCTTTCAATTGATGTGTGTCCTTCTCCCTAAAGTGGCTCTATTGTATGCTTCACATTGTAGGATCTTGTTATATTATCCCATCTGACAATATATATCTTTTAATTGAAGCACTTAGTCCATTAACTTTTATGATAATTATTGATAGACATGTTTTTATTTCATTTTGAACTTCATTTTCCAGTTGATTTGGTATTTCCTTTTTGTTCATTTCTTTTTCTTTTTGTGGATTGATAATTTTCTTTTATTAACTTGGTTTCTTTTTGGGTTTGTACTTCATTGTAAGCTTTGACTTATGGTTACTTTTTTTTTTTTGTATGTATATGGCTGCATTACTATATCTGTTTAATTTAACTGATAGTAATAAAAACTCTAACCCATCCTACAGAGAACAGAAACAAGAATAATGTCTATTGTCCTGTTTCAATCTCTGAACCTTAAAAATTTTGATGTCCTGTTTTCAACAACATGTTTATTCTGTTGTAAGTCATTGTAGCTATTGCCTTTCTAGTTATGCCTTCCTCCTTTTTATAGCATTCTGCTTCTTTTGTATTTAGAGTAGATCTTTCATTATTTTCTTTCTGTTGATATTTTCTTTTAGTGTTTCCTTGTGTGGAAGTTATTTATCTCTCCTTCTATTCTAAGGGATAGCCTTGCTTGATAAAGTATCTTAAATTACAGCTTTCTTTCATTCAGGACTTTAAATATGTCTTGCCACTGCCTTCTGCCTGCTGCACTTGTGTAGGAAACGTAGTTACAAATATTATGTATATAATTATATATATATGTAAAGAATACCTAGAAATGAAGTTAACATATAAGGTGAAAAACTATACATTAAAAAAATACAATACATTGAGAAGGAAATTAAAACTGATCCAAAGAAGTGAAAAGATCTCTTATGTTAATGATATGAAACAATATGTTTAAAACAACCATACTACACAAAGCAATCTACATTTAGTGTGATTCATATCAAAATACAGATGAGAATTTTCAATTAAATAGAACAAATAATTTCAAAATTTATATGTAACCGCAAAGATCGTGTTGCCAATATAATTTTAAAACATTATTAAATGTAATAGTGTAAGTTTCTCTGATCTTAAACAGTACTACAAACTTTAGTAATTAAAACAAAATGATACTGGCTCAAAAATAGACGCCAATGAATAGAAGAGTATAGAGCAAGCAGATATAATCCCTCACACCTATGATCAACTAACCCATGAAAAAGGAAGCAAGAGTATAAAATGAAAAAAAGGAATTCTCCTCAGAAAGCAGTGCTGGGAACATAGAACTTGTAAAAGATAGATTAGGATATTTCCTCATATTGCATACAATCAATGAGCACAGAATATCTTTTATTTATTTTGTTTACTTTTATTTCTTGCACCTGTAATTAATAGATTTTTGTTTAGATCTTTTATTTTACTTATTAAATTTATTCCCATTTTATTCTTTTTGATATAATTGTACACACAAATGTTTTCCTAACACTTCTTTGTGATAAATTGTTGTTAGTATATAAAAGTGCAACTAATTTTTGTATATTGATTTTGTATTCTGCAAGTTTATTATGTTTGTTCATTATTTCTAACAGTCACTTCAGGAGTCTATGAAGTTTTCTATGTATAATTATGTCATCTGTAAAAGTTTTACTACTTTTTTTACAAGTTTGATGCCTTTTATGCTTTTTCTTGACTAGTTGTTCTGGCTAGGACTTCTAGTATTGTAATTTAGGACTTGTGAGAATGAGCTACGTTATCTTATTACTGGTCCACAGGAAAACCTTCCTGTATGTGAACATTGAGCTTGATGTTAGTCATGTTTTTTTTTCAAATATGGCTTTTATTATGTTAATTACATTCTACCTAGAGCGAAAGTGTTAAGAATTTTTTTCATAAAAAAGTTAACTTCTGTCAATAAATTTCCTACATTTATTGAGATTATTATTTTTGTATTCTTTGTTTTATAAAGGATGGTATCACATTTATTGATTTGTGTATGTTAAATAATATTTATGAATCAGAACTAAATCCCACATAACTATAGTTTATGATACATATAATATGCCATGTATTCAGGTTGCTAATATTTACTTAGAATTGAATATACATATACTGAAGGAAAAAGTTACATTGTAGCTTGAGTGTAGATTTATTTATTTAGAAATTGTATCTCTCATTTTGGATATGGCTTATGTTTAATGGAATTTATTTCTAAATAAAGAATATAACTTTTGGTAGAACTGGATTTACTACAGTTTACTGATATAGAACATAGTTATTATGTACAATTAGAGCACAAAATACTTGCCTTAAATGCCACGTTATACTAAGAATATCAACTGTTTCAGGACTGAGAAGCAAATTGCTTCCTAAAATGTATTTAGCTGGTGTTTTCTACACCAACCCATATATACTGTTGTTTGTTTGTTTGTTTGTTTTCCCCTTAATGGTGGCACTGGGTATGGAACCGAGGATCTTGTGCATAAGTTTAATTATCAACATCATTTTGGAACACTTAACAGGAGCCACAAGGTTATGGATTATAAAGATGACTAGAAAATTTATTCCTTCTAAGGACTGAATAATATCTGAGTGAAAGAATGGCAAAAATAAACATTTGTAAGTATACAATAAGATTTTCTCTTTTGTAATTTTAAACTAGAATATTAAATTACTTTTGTTTTACTTATAATTCTGAATTACAATTAAAAAAAATTCCCCCCTTTGGGATTTCTTAAATTTGATTGATTATTTCAATCTAATTTTATTTCATAAATATTTACCTTTTATTTATAGACATACCAAATGAACCGATATTTATTCTGCTCATTTTTTGAATATAGAGCTACTTAATATAAAGCACACAGATAAAAAACTACTTCCATATCCAAATCAAATTATGTTTCATTTTAATTACAAATGATAATGAAACAGTTATACCTTTTTGTACAGGTTTTAAACACATTTCAATGAAAATTCCAAAACGTTAAAATTAGTTTATTTATTTAGTGCATTATTTATACTCTGTTCACCAATCTGTTATAAATTTGTGTACAAAAAGGAGATTGTTTTTATTTCATACTCCCCAAATTTAAATTATTTACAAAGATTTTGTGGGAATAATATTTGCAGATCATACAATAAAAATAAACATCCTATAGATTTCATTTTAACTGGATGAATGGGAAACAAACACTGGCTGAATGTTACACTTGGGTTGCTAGGAGACCACACATTTTGTGATGTCACAGCTACTCAGGTTGAGAACCACTATGATGGCCTAGCAGTTTATGTGTGCAGGCCTGCCAAAGCAGCATTTGAAACTGCAGTGCTTAAACCATGCAGATTAGAAAAGGAGCTGTAGAAAAAGTTATTTGAGATGGCACATGTTTCTTCAGAAATTCAAGATGTGTCCTCTAAATATGGACCAATGGATTCAGGAAAGTACAGTAGATCTCTGTTATGTGATCAAACATTCTCTGGGGACTTGGACTTGAGGTCTATGATTGAAGAAAATGCTTTTCAGACATTGTGTGAAGAATCCTTGATAAAAAGACCATGTTACACACATTGTGTCTCTGAACCAGATGAAGATAATAATTTTCGTTCTCTGACATTTCCAAGAAAACTCTGGAAAATGGTTGGGAGTGACCAAATTCAATCCATCTGGTGGGATGATAATGGAACTTCCATAGTGATCGATGAAGATGTCTTTAAGAAGGAAGTTTTGGAAAGAAAGGCCCCTTTCAGAATATTTGAAACAGGAATTATGAAAAGTTTAGTTAAACAGCTTAACCTTTATGGGTTTAGTAAAGTGCAGCAGAATTTTCAAAGATCTGCTTCTCTAGCTGACTTCTTGGCAGAAGAAAAAGAAGACTCTGTTTTAAGCAAGGTATTCGAAAATTTTGTCACCACTTCGGAACTTATATAGAAAATTTTATTTTGTATATCAATCAATGTTAATATAAATGTAAATTTAGATTTTGAAAATTGTATAAAACTACTAATGCTAAAATATTTTATCTAAAAAATGAGGATAGTGTGTTAAGTATTCAAGATTATGAGAAAATTTGCTAGCAACTATGAATCTTATGAAAATGTAAATAAAGCTATAAGGCTGCTTTTTAAAAGGGGCCTTCATCGTTAATGCAAATGTTAAGGTTTTAAATTTGATGACAATATTATTTAAAAGTGTATTTTCCAAATAAGGAATTTCAAAAAAAAGTCAGCAATGTTCACATTTTGATGATATTATCTTTGTATAGTATGCATGAAATATGAGGTTTTATAGAGTAGGCTTATTTTAGTGTTGTATATTGTTTGAAATTATTACTAAAATCTTTCTCCTTTGTTTGTAGCTGCAGTTCTATCATAATCCAAACTTTAAAAGAGGCTGTCCCCAGATTTTAGTGAGAATAAAAAGAAGAGTTGGGATTAAAAATGCTTCTCTGGTATCTTCATTTGCTCAAGATTTCAACAAGAAGCACTATAAATCGGGGGTAATGTGGAAAATAATAATTCTGGTTTTGTGTCTGACACTAGAGGAGAAAGTGCATTTTTACCTTCTGCAAATTTAAACATGCCTCTAATAAGAAAGCCCTCTACTAGCCACATAATTGGTGATACAACTACCCCGATGAGAGGTGATTTTTCTCCTGCATCATCAATGTCAGTTTGACCACCAGAACCAATTGCAGTGGATCAACGTGCTATTTTAAATCATTTGACACTTTCCATGTGCACTCACAAAGCAGCTACACTGAAGCAAATAGCCGTTTTGTGAATTTCATTGCAACACAAATTCTACTTCTCAGTACAGCAACGTATCTCCCATACAGACCAATTATTTGGACTGATGGTTGATCCTTCTACTGTTCCAAATAGATATCAAAACATATCGGCCAAAGAAGGTCCTTTTTCTAAGTTTCAACCAGAGAGCAACCCATGGTTTCCAGTGCCAGTGATAGATGATACATCAGCTACATCTCATTAACGGCCAACTCATTAGCCAACTGCAGGTTATGAACGTCATCCTAAATACAACTGATCTGCCAGGGGACTACCAGATTATGCAGGATAACAAAGATTAAAATTGAATTTGGCAAATGTCAACAAATATCAGCAATTTTCTTATTTGAACAATAAACCTACATGTGTACCTTTATTTTCCTAGTTTTTTAAAAAATACTTAAGATTAAAGTGGGAGACTAAGTTACCATTTAAAAAAGGAAGAGATATTTGATTGATATGATCATGTGATAGAAAAATATGGGTGTAAATTTGAATAATTTCTTGTCAGGAAGTAGAGAAAATGGAAGAATTTGGGACAAAACTAAAACATGTATAGAGGGAAAAGTACTAACTGGCTTCTGGTTCATCCTGGAAAGTATTAATAGTGTTGTTAGGATATGTTGGAACACGAGATAAATGCAGGAACTGGCCCAGGTATCATGGTCTCTATTATGTCGTCCCTGGAATCATAAAGAACACATGATGTAGTCTCAGATGGCAAATTCAGCATGTGGTAGAATTTAAGAAGTAATTTTATCTATGATCTTCATTGTGCTGTTCTCAAAGCATTCCAATTGGTGCTTTCATATCCTCCCCTCAAGAGTCTACACTATATTTTCGGGTGAATTTTTATGTTGCTTTTATGTTGCAGACAAAAACAAGCTTACTGTCCTTAGGGTGGCACTTAATGCCTTTCCAACTCTAAGCCCACAAACTCAACATAGTTTAGTCATTTCTTTATAGATCTGGCATCTGTCTACCTTGGCATATCTTTATGTTTCACTGTATCTGGAGATACATCCAGGCAAATGCTTATCAAATATGTTAACTCCAAACTCACAGATTTTGCTCCAGCTCATCCTTGGATTTAGGATACCCTCCTTTTACCTACTTAGACTTTCCCAGTCTCAGCACAGAAACCACCTCCTCCAGATGTTCTCTGTCTATCCCCCTTTCCTGTCTAACTTGGGTACCAGCACAATAAGCACAGCACATGCCACAGGTTGCATTTTATTATTTAGTGAATGAAAAATACATGTTGACTTTAAGCAAAGTCTACTTTCTGAAACAACAATACTCTCATGGTTTTCAAAGTATTTCATTATGCTCTTTACTCTTCACCACAAACTAGATTGTTTCATAGCCCAAGGACTTGTCACACATGACAGTAAGTAGAGGTAGGTACAGGAGACCAAGTATTATTTTCTTCTTAATCCATGCCTCCAGAGGCCTAAAGCATTCGATTCTCATTTACTGGATATTTTCCTGACTCTTCCTCACCCACTACTCCAAAATAACTTCTTCTTATCCCAATACGAATAACTGTATTGCATTCTAATAAATTTACTTGTTAGAATCAGAGTTTGTCCACAAGGACAGTGCCATAGCAAACATTTAAAGAAGGTTTATACATCCCAAATAACTTGTGCCCCTTCTAACCTTCACACAGGAAGTACCTAACATGTACTAGCCCCTTACATGGGGTGGTCGTATTCAGTAACCAAATTGAAATCTAAAATGTGTGGACTAGAAGGAGTTGAGGGTGGTCAAATTAAAAATTTGTCCAAATGCAAGAATACCAAATTTCTGCAGATAGTAGGAAATATAAAATATTCATGGAAAACTTTGACTATTTTCCATTAATTTAAAATAAATGATGAAGAGTTTTCAGAATGTGAAATGCCCTGAATTGCTGGAAAAATTGTAGGCAAGGTCAGGGAGCTTAAGGCTTCTGCTCACAATCATGCAGCCATTTCAGCTAATAAGACTGGAATGGCAATATTGAGTCCTGAAAATGTGTCACCAGTTGTGAAGAAAGCCTTTGATAATCTGGAGAATGGGCAAAATGGTCAGGGTAAACTCTAGCCACATCCCACCAGTAAACCTTGACCAAGAGAAGAAAATAACTCACTTGCAGCTGAAGAACTGTGTCTTGACAGCAGTGGTTTTTCCTACTACAAAATCATCAAGCTTTAAATTTGTCAGCTGAACTCTTATGGTGGCTATATTTTTGTTTACATTAGCAGTCTGGGGTTCAGATGCACTGCTTCTGCAGCTAGTTTCCAGATCTCTTATCAGACAGTGTCTTATTATGATCATCTTAACACGGTTCTATACTGATAAGTCAAAAGCTACAGTTTACTTTCAAAATTAGAAGTCCTAAAGAAGAATATTGTTTGTTTGTCCATCTGTAGTTTTCAACCTGGGAAATCTAGACTATTGGCAAAAGTACAAGTGTTGGCTGGTGCTTTGAAAACTATACTCTGAGCTCTGTCCACTGAATTCTTCCCACTAAATACAACAAATCTGTCTACCAGTGTGTGTGTGAAGATGTATTGTTAAGCAGTAACTAAGTTTGTATTATTTAGTCATCAGTGAACTATTTTTCTTCATCTGGCAGGATCTCTGTGAATTAAGAGATCCATTGAGCCAGCAGAATTTCTTCAGATCAGGGATAAGTAAGTTATATTTCTCCCAGTATACTAATTGTTAACTCTTCACTGAAACACTAGTTGATGCTAGGTCCTAGCCACTGAATCCTTGAATTGGACTGATGCATACACTTTCTCCAGTCCCCTGAGCCCAGCACAGGACTGTGTCTCATTTTTAACTTAAGCTTATGTCTAAATTTTTCTTTCTTTTAATTCTCATTGTTGACGCAACATATCTTGGCTTTGAATACCCATTGACTAATTTATTGAGACTGACCCAATTACTTATTCACGTTCACCTAGAAATTGCAATAAAATTTCTTTCCTTTGACTACCTGGAGTAGAGTGAGCATAGTTATAATGTTGAAAGCAGTCCTCAGTCCTAATAATGCAGAACTTTTACACTTCTTTACCCAGCACTTGAGCAAGTATGTTTGTTGTGGATCGCAGGGATTATCCTCACATCCCCTAATGCAACCATGAGAAAACACCACATTGTTATCCAAAATCAAGTCTTTGTCAGTATTGCATTCCCACTGCCAAACAATTAAGAAGTGTATGAGTTCTGAGATTTACCATGCTGAGATATTTTTCAACCGAGCAAGTTCCTTTCTTGTAGATGCTGTCGGGGAAATGAGACCCTTGGTCAGAGACAGTGAACTTTATCACTCACAGCAAAAGCGGCCAGGGTTAAATTTTGTACCTATTCCCTAATCTCAGATGAATGCACAGTGTAAAATTTTGATGCCTACAGAAGAAGTTGGCTGTTATCAAGAAGAAAGTTTAAGTCATGGGCAAACACTAATTTTATTAGTATCTTTATGTATTATTTATTAGAATCACTTATTTATTAGTATCTTTACCTAGGATAAATACATCAAGACTGAAGTTTACTTGCTGCAAAAACAATCATGAGAAATATCATGGAAAAAATGATCATTGCCTTTCCATTTTTCCTTCCAATTTTATTGAGATATAATTGGCATAAAACTTTGTGTAAGTTTAGGTGCACAGGAAAGTGATTTGATTTACATGCATGATGCAATAAATATCATAGCAACTTTAGGAGGAATTCATTATCTCATTTAGATACAATATTAATTATATACAATTTGGTTTTTGGTTGTGATGAGAAATCTTATTGACTACTCTCTTAACAACATTCATATATAACATAAATCAGTATTAATTGTACTTATATATTAAAATGTGAACTCCCTAGAACACGTTTATTTTATGGCTGGAGGCTTGTACCTTTGAAGTGCATTAATCTAATTCTCCTTTCCAAAACCCTGCCTCTGTTAACTACAAATCTGATTTTTTTCTATAATAATTTTTGTTTGTTTTGAAGTGTACTTTAATCTATAACACTATGTTAGCTTCTGTTACACAACCTACTCTTTACTATCATTTATACATTTCAAACTGACCACCAGAATAAATGTAGTTATGATACGTTGTTATTCAAAGATATTTCATAGTAATTGACTATTCCCCATACAGTACATATCTTGTCCTTTACTCATTTAATTTGCAAGTTGAAAATTTTCTCTCTTAAGTTTCCTCAACTGTTTCTTTTTCCTCACCCCATTTCCCTCCTTCTTGTGAACAACATGTTTCTTTCTATATCTATAAGTACTTTTCTGTTTTGTTATGTTCATTTGTTTCAAATTCCAAATATGAGTAAAATCATTAACATTTGTTTTTGTCTGACTTATTTCACTTAGCATATTACCCTCTTGATCTACAAATTTGTTGCAAATGACAAGAACATATTCTTTTAATTGCTGAGTAGAAATCCATTGTATTTTTATGTGTGTGTGTGCATCTATCTGTCTATCTATCTATCTATCATCTATCTATCTATCTATCATCTATCTATCTATCTATCATCTATCTATCTATCAATCTATCTATACATATAGTTAAATCTGTAGTTAATAGATTGGCATATATATATAAACTATAAACACTCATCTTCTTTATCCATCATCTATTGATGAGCAATTAATTTGCTTTTATTTCCTGGTAATTGTAGAATATTCTGCAGTGAAAAAAGGTTTGAATTCATCTTTTCTTATTAGTGTTTTTATCTTCTTGAAATAAGTAAGCAGATATGGATTTTTTGGATCATATTTCATTTTTAATTTTTAGATAAAACTCCATAGTGTTTTATCATAGTGGCAGCACAAATTTACATTCACTCCAGCAGTGCATCAGGGTCTTTTCCTTACATCCTCAACCACAGTTATATTTGTTATCTTTCTGATAATAGTCATTCTGACAGGACTGACATAAAATCTCATTTTGTTTGGACTTGTATTTTTCTGATGGTTAGTGATGTTGCACATTTTCATGTACCTGTTGGTTATCTTTCCACACTGTATATTCATTTTTTTGTAATGGGCTAAATGACCATAATTTTCAGATTTCATGTTTACGCACTCTGTTGTGTTCCATTATTCTGTTTGTTCTGTGCCAGTAGCATATTCTTTTTATTACTGTAGCTTTGTATTCTAGTTTAAAATCAGGGACAGTAATGCATCCTCTTTGTTCTTTCTCAAAGTTGTTTTTGTTTGTTTGTTTCCTTTTCTTTTATTTTTTTAGTGATTTGAACACATATGTGTTTATATGTAAATTTTAGAATTATTTATTGTAAGTTTCTGAAAACGCCCTTGGTATTTTGATAGGCACTGAATTTAATTTGTGTATTTTCTTGGTTAGTACTGTCATTTAAACAATAATTTTTTCATAATCTATGAACACAGTATATCCTTTCATCTATTTGCATTATCTTCAATTTTTTATAAATATTTTATAGTTTTCTGAGTACAGGTCTTTTACCTCCTTGGTTGGATACATTTCTAGATAGTTTATTTTTTTGTAATGCAACTGTAAATGAGACAGTGCTGTCACTTTTTCTATCTGTTAGCTTGTTATTGTGTAAGAATGCAAGATTTCTGTATATTAATATTCCATTCTGAAATTTTACCAAATGCATTGATAAGCCCTAGTAGTTTTGTTGTGCCATCATTAGGATTCTGTTTAAAGTATGTCCTCTGCAAACAGATACTTTTACTCATTTTCTTAATTGGCTATATTTTACTTACTTTTATTTTGGATATGTATGGCTGGAATTTCCAATACTATATTAAATAAAAGTGGTAAGAGAGAGCATTCTTGTCTTCTTTCTGCTCTTACAGGAGATGCTTTCAGCTTTTAATCAGTGAGTGTCATGTTAGTTGTATGCTTGTCACTTATGACCATAAATGTGTTGAGGTATGTTTTCCTCATGCCCACTTTGAGGGGAAATATAATCATAAATAGATACTGATTTTGTCAAAACATTTATGACACTATTGAGGTGACCATATAATTTTTATTCCTCAGTTTGTTAGTGTGGTGTATCATATTGATTATTTGTAGGTATTGAATCAGTTTGGCATCCCTGGAATAAAATGGACTTAATCATATTGTATAAGCATTTAAATGTATTGTTGGCTTGCTAACATTTTAGTGATGATTTTTGCATCTGTGCTTATCAGTAGTTTAACCTGTAATTTTTTGAAGTATTTGTTCCAGTTTTATAGTAGTGTGATATGGAAAGTTGGATAGGAAGCCTTCCTTCGTCTGCAAAATTTTGGAATACTCTGAGAAGTATAGGTGATAGCTCTTCTCTAAATGTTGGACAGAAGTCAACTGTGAAGCTGTCTAGGACTGGAATATTGTTTCTTGGGAGATTTTGTTTAATTACTTATTCAATTTCATTAGTGATAATCGGTTCATATTTTCTATTTCTCATTCCATTTTGGAGCTTATGTCTTTCTAAGAATTTGTCAATTTTTTCTAGGGTTTCCATTTTATTGACGTATAATTTTGTTTTTCCTCTTATGATGCTTTGTATTTCTGTGATATAAGCTGTAATTCTCACTTCTTTCTGAGCTTATTAATCTGTATTCTCTTTTTTGCTCATGAGTCTGTTTACAGTTTGTGAATTTTTTGTCTTTCAAAAACCATTATTTGGTTTGATTAATGTTTCTATATTTAATCTTTATTTTATTTATTAATATTCTGATCTTTCAGGTTTCTTCCTTCTACTAACAAGTTTGTATATTATTTTGTTACATCTTTTGGTTGAAAGATTATGTTTAAAAGAGAGATATGTTTCTTATTTGTATAAGTGGGATTATTTTGCTATAAACATCCCTATTAATACTGCTTTTGCTATGCCCCATGAACTTTGTTTTTTGGTATTTTTCTTTATATATTTTTTCTTTGATTTATACAGCAATCCATTGGTTGTTTAATATTGTATGATTTATCCTCCACATTTTAATATTTTTCTTAGTTTTTTAAGTAAATTTGTAGTCTCAGAGAATCCTATATTTCTTTACAAAACAAGAGGCATATAATAAAATATATACAAAAACTTGTAAGACCCAAATTTTCTGAAATAA
>NC_045719.1:26344160-26360736 GCF_009834535.1 Camelus ferus | reverse complement strand
CTGCCATTCTAGGTCTTTTGCCTGGAGCATTCAGTCTGTTAAAATTTCAAGTAATTAATGATAGATGAGTGTTTATTGCCAATTTGAACTTATTTTTGCAGTTGATTTGGTATTTCCTCTTTGTTCCTTTCTTCTGCCTTTTGTGCTTTGGTAAGTTTCCTTTGTATTATCATGGAATTTATTTAGTTTTTGTGACTCCCTTGTAAGTTCTTCGCTTGTGGTTACCCTTTGCTTTAAGTCTATTAGCCCATTACTATAACTGTTTTTATTAGACTGATAGTAACATAATCTCAAACCCATCCTACCAAGAGCAATATATTTTGAAAAGAAAGGAAAAAAATACTCTATACTTTCTTGCTTCCTTCTCCCACTCTTAATGATTTAGATGTCTTCTTTTACAACTTCATGTTTATTTTATTTGCATTTCATGAGTTATCACCTTTTCAGTTGTGAGTTTCTCATTTATGTTCCATCCTGCTGCTCTATTTAGAGTAGAATTTTCAATATTTCTTTTAGCATGGGTTTAGTGTGGCTAAACTCTTGTAGGGTTCGCTGTTTGTGAAATTCTTTATGTATCATTCTCTCCTAAAAGATAGCCTTTGCTGGAGAGAGTATCCTAGGCTGCATCATTTCCTCATTCAAGACTTTGGGTATATCTTGCCTCTCCCTTCTGGCCTGTAGTGTTTGTGTAGGGAAATCAGCTGAGAGCGTTTATAGGGGTTCCATTGTAATCCCCTCTTTTCTTTTCTCTTGCTGCCTTTAGGATCATTTTTTTATCCGTGACTCTGGTCATCTTGATTATGATATGTCTTGGTGTGGGTCTCTGGGTTCTTCCTGTTTGGCACCCTCTGAGCCTCCTGTACTTGGATATCTGATTCCATCTTTAATTTTGGGAAGTTTTCAGTCATGATTTCTTCCAGTACCTTTTCAATCCCCTTTGATGATTCTTCCCCTTCTGGGACCCCAATTATGCGAAGATTGGCACACTTAATTTTATCCCTTAGATCTCTTGTGTTGTTTTCATTTGTTTTATTTGTGTTTATCTCACAGCTGCTCTGATTGGGAGTTACTGTTGTCCTGATTCTATGTCACATATTCGTTCCTCTGCATATCTAGTCTGCTTTGCACAGCCTTTAGATCAGTTCTCATCTCAGCCAATGCATTTACCACTTCTACTGTCTCTTCTTCTTTTAGCTTCCATTTAATTTTGACATATTTCATATTTCTAAAACACCACTCTTTCAGTTCCTTCAGTAATTTGATCACTCCTGTTTTGAAATCTTGATCTAATAGGCTATTGATGTCTATTTCATTGATCATTCCTTCAGGGGATTTCTCTTTTTCCTTAGTTGGGGATGGTTTTCTCTGCTTCCTAATCTTGTTCAAATCTCTTCAGCACTATGGCTTATGGTGTATCAGTTATTTCATGTGGTCTTTAAGGAGTTTATTTATTTATCTATCTAATGCCTATGTAGAAATAAGACAGAAAAAAGGGAGGGAGAGAAAGAAAGAGAATTTTAAAAGAAGTGAGAAAAATGGTTGAAAACAGGAATATCAATTATAGAAAAGCAATTTGAGACAGACTAGCCATCGAGTTGAAACGTCTTTTTAACAATGCTTAGAAAATGTAAAAAGATCAAAACACAACGTTTGGAACCCCTGTATAATCAATAACAGGAGGTCAACCTAAAGAAATGAAAATGAAAGGTGGATTTGTAAAAATAATAGTAATATAACTACTTTAAAAAGAAAAACTTTAAAGGAATTAAAACTATAAGCATATACAATTGGTTAGAAAGTAGAAATTAGAAAGGTATAGAAAATTAAGAAATAAAATGATAAAGAAAAATTTTAAAAGCAGGGAGTTAAAAAGTTTTGAAAACTGTGTATAATGAATAATAAAAGAGCAAGTTGAAGCAAAATTGCAATCTGATTGAGAAGTCTTTTAAAAAGATTTTAAAAAGGAGAAAAGAGGGGAATAATATATTTGAAACTTATATATAATCAATAACAGGAGGTCAAAACCAAGAGAACTAAAAATGAAATGGCATGGATTTTTAAAAATAATAATAATAAAATATTTTAAAATAGAAATTTAAAAGGGTTAAACTAGGAGCACACATAATTATTTAAAAAGTAAAAATTAAAAAGGTAGTAAGTATAGAAGAGTTAAAAACCAATTAAAAAAAAAGTGGGGGTGTTCTCCTGGAGACTGTGTGCTCTTAATGAGAAGTCTTTGTGTCTTCACCCTGTTTCAAGAACTCAGCTTGGTGTTTCCACATGCCCTCCATTGGCGCCCTCACCTGTGCTGCTCTCATTGCCTGTTGGCAAGCAGATCACGACCCTCCCAACACTCAGTCAGGTGCAGCTCTCCTTCGCTGTGGGCGGGCGGGTCAGGGCCCCTCCTGATGTCTCAATCAGATGTTGCAGGCTGGCCAGATAAGAGGGCGGTTTGATCCCCTCCCCAGCACCATGTTCAGGTGTTGCATTCCTGCTCGAAATGCGGGGGCTGCATGCCGTCTCCTGGCGCCAGTCGCTCTGCAGCTCTGTGCAGCTGCCCTCTCTGCCTTGAGTCGGCGACCTGTAGGTGGGCTCAGAGAAGTTGTTACAACAGCCCCACACCTGCCCTGTGCCAAAACCCAGCTCCTTGTTTGTCTTGGCACCTCAAGTTCTCTGAGGTACTAGGGTGGAATGATCCTATTTGCCTCAGGCTGTAGACAAGTGTCCATCTGGTCTTTGAGGCTGTTAAGCCCTTAGGAGAGGGCTCAGGTTACACCCCTACCCCCAGCTGGGTGCTAAGCACCAGAGGATATGGCGACTGTGCCTGAGGCCCTCCTCTCTTCACCTGAAAACTTTCTGCGGGTTTTCAGAGTTAGGGGTATGGCACTCTTCTACCCAGGGCACATCAGCCGTGTTGTTTTTTGGAGGACCCAGGTTGTTTTGCCCTGTGCACCCACTCAACCACACTGCACAGCCCTTTGCAGTCCCTAGGGCCTGCCTCAGTTCAGCCACCCCCATCCTCTGCCAGGCTTGGGTAGCCTGTCCCAGCCCCAGCTGCTTGCTCGCTTCTCAGACTGGGTGTCGCAGGGACCCTCTGTGCCCTTTTAACTTAGTTCTGTTGGCCAAGGGCTGCTTTGTACAGATTCGAGCCTTGGAGGTTCCCCATCCATCCTGCTGGCTTCTCAGTTTGTAGTAGGGGAGACCCAGCATATGAGTACTAGACCTCCTTTGCTGCTCCCTCCCAACAGGACCAGTCCTACACTGTTTTGTTTTTCTTTTTTCTTCTTTCCTTTTCTCCTACCAGATTTTTGGCATCTTTGTCTTTTGAAGAGGACGAAGTTCTGTTGGAGTTCTGCATGTGCTCTGGTTGGCTGAGTAGGTCCATGGATGTGAGTCTTGGTGTGTTTGTGGGAGAGACTGAGCTATTAGCGTCCCACTATTCTGCCATCTTGGCCTCCATCCTAAACACCATGACATCTGTAAAGACTTGATAACTTATTTTATTCAAGGACTGAATGAGTAAATGTATATAACTAGTTAGAACAGAGAATGGCACTAGGAAAAAAAAACAGGGATAATGTTAAAAATTATTGATAAAACTTACTAGCAATAAAAATGCAAACAGCATAAAACCTACCCACTGGGGTGCTTTGAAGGCTGAATAAGTCAAGATTTACGTACAGGGCTTCAACAAGTACATGTCTATAGAGTACTTTAAATATGGGTCAGCAATAGTAAAAAAATAAACAGTGATATAATAATTATGATCAGTAATAATAAAGTAACAAAAACAACGATATCTAATCAGTGGGATGATGTAGAAACTTAATAAATAGTTAAAGTATAAGAAGAGTCAATAATATACATAAAAGTTACTTGCAGTGGAAGTCAGTATTAGTAAAGAACCTACTAGTGACTGTAATGACAGCAATCATAAAACAAAACAGCCAAGTATCTTACTGGAATGCTATGAAGAGTACATAAGTTAAGATGTATACAATTCATTGAGCAAGTGTATATAAAGTACTGTGACAGATTTGGTGTTTGACCAACCATTGATAAGAGTAAGGATAATAATAAAGCTTTAATGCGGTGGAGACTCAATAAGTTAATTTGTATAATTGAATGAGTAATTGCACATGAGGCACCAATCAGGGATGTGAAGTAGTAAAAAATGTAACTTTTCTTCACCGCCATCAACATCATCATTGTGCTTCTTCTTCTCCATCATCATCATCATCATCATCAACCAAAACCATACATTATTGGGATGTTGCAAAAACTAAATTAGTTAAAGTATATGATATTCCATGAATAACTACTGAAGGACTTAGAACAGAAGTCAGCATTAGTAATGAACTATGTAGTAATAATGAAAATAGCAAAAACAATCAAAACCTACCTCAATGGTATGTTGTAAAATTAAGTAAGTTGAAACTTATAGGATTCAAGGAGCAAATGTATGAAAGTACTTAGAAGTTAGAATTAACAAAAACTAATAAGGTGCAGAGTAATTAACAATGAAGTATTTATAAAGTATGAGGAAAGATGTCAATTCTGTAAATATCTAATTAATGTATAATAAAAAATAAAAATTATAAAAATGAAAATAAGAATGAGGATGACGATGATGTTGATAAATAACGGCAACAAAATCTACCTCATTGGTAGGCTGTAAAGACAAAATAAATTAAGGTTTATAGGATCAAAGTCTAAATACATTAGGGTTCTAGGGACTGAGGTCAGCATTACTAAAGAATGAACTATAAAACACAATAATTATTATTTATAATAATAAAATGACACCAACAATAAACCTACGACATTGAGATTTGTGATGACTAAGTAAGGTAGTAAGGACTCAATGAGTAATTAAATTATACATGCAGTGCTTTCAACAGAGGTCAGCATTAATAAAGGTAATTATGATAATAAGACAAAAATAATAAAATAATAAAAACAAAAAAAACAGTCTCACTGGGGTGCTATCAGAAGTAAATGAGTTAAGGTGTGTGATGATTCCACATCTGAATGTATATAAAATATTTAGAACTGAGGTTGGCATTAGTAAAGATCTAACTAGTAATAATCATCCTATTAATAAGATACAATAAGAACAAAAACAAAACTTAACTGAAATCGGATGGCTAAATATGCTAAGGTGAATAGGATCAGTGAGTAAGTGTGCGCTAAGTACTTAGAACAGAAATTGGCATTAGTAGAGAATTATCTAGAAACAATTGTTGTAAAATAACAAGAAGAAGAAAACCTAGCTCAGTGAGATAATTTGAAGATTAAAAGGTTTTGGTGTGTAAAGACTCAATGAGTGAATATACGTAACATACACAGAAACAGTCTGCTTTATTAAAGAACCAACTTGTAATCATAATTATGAGTAAATAATACCATTAAACACACACACACACACACACACACACACACACACACACACACAAAAGAAAATTCCCTCACTGTGATGTTGGGAAGAGTAGATAAATCAAAATATATAAATTCAATGAATAAATATATACCAAATATGTAGAATAGAAATGGGCATTATGAAGCACAACTAGTAGTAACAGTGATATTATTGGTAAATAAAAGCAAACCCAACCTCATTGGGATACTGTGAGCTCTAAATAAGTTATGATGTATAATTCAAAAATTAAGTGTTTGTAACATATCAAGTCAGAGTTCGGGTTGACTAAAAGACCAAATGGTCATAATTTTAATGAAAATTATATGATAATGATAATAAAAAGAAGCCTACTTTAATGGAATGCTCTGAAGAGTGAATAAGTTAAGGTATGGAGGGCCCAGAATAAACGACAATAAAGGACGTAGAGCATAGATTGTATTTGTATGCAACTAAATAGACATAATTTTAATACTAGTAATAAAATTACAGCAGCAGCACCTGAACATCTGGGGTGCATTGAAGAATAAATAAATACGTTAAAGTGTATTAGGAATTAATGAAGAGGTTAGCATTACTAAAGAACTAACTAGTATTTAGAAGGAGGAGTGGGAGGGGAAGAATAAGAAGGAGAAGGGGAAGAAGGAGAAAAAGGAGGAGAAGAAGGAGGTAGAGGAGGAAGAGGAGGGAAGATGAAGAAAAACAACAACAACAAAAACAAAACCTACGCATATGACGTGGTGTAAGGTCTAAACAATTTCAGATGTATAATGGTTCAGAGTTAAATTATACAAAATACTTAGGGCAGATTTTTTTATAAATAACTAAATATTAATAGTTTATAAGAAAATCAATAACAACAACAATGACAACAGGTTGCTGTGAAGCCTAAATAAGTTACTGTGTACAACAATGCCATCAGTCAATATATATAATGTACTTAGAAGGGATGTCACCATTACTAAACAACTCACAGTAAGAATAATAAAAATAATAATAATGACAATAAGACTAAAATAATAACAAAGCCTACGTTTAGGTTTATAAGATTGACTGAGGGAAAATAAAACCAAGTACTCAGAACATAAGTCAGCATTAGTAAAATTCTAACAAGTAACAATAACAATTTTTATTAATATCAACAAAACTTACCTCACTGGGATGCTGCGAAGGCTACATAAGGAATTTAAAATGTATTGGATTTAATGAGGAAATATATATATGGTACATTAAAGGGATGTTGGCATTATTAAAGAGCTGGCTACCAGTTGTCTTTAACATGAAAATAATTGCTCCATGTGGGAAATATTTTGGTAGAAGTGTCATGAAGTTATCATTACTTATTTAAATGAATGTTTATTCATTAACCATTCAACTAGGTAATGCATTTCTCACTGATAGAAGTCACTTTATCATACACTCCATTTTCCATATGTATGTTGATCTGTTTCTGACTGTAATGATTCAACAAAGAATTCTCATATTTCAATAAAATTAATATCATGTTTCATATTGGAGTACCTCAAAAAAAAAAAAATAAAGCACAAATATAAAACTAACTGAGATATCATGCACAGACCTTAAGTTTCCAGGTTGGTGAGTGTTAAGAACCACTTGTAACTGAGTAACTGCCATTCCAATTAGGCTTGCTGTGTTTCTTTGTCATTAATTTTCCCATCAATGGCATAATCTCTATCGTGAGTGATTAGCATTGCCTGAGCTTGAAATATGTATAAATAGAACTGTACAGCTTGGATAGCACCTTCTTTCACTTAGATTTAAGTTTGTATGACTCTACAGCGGTTTATGTAAACTGCTGTTGAAGGGTATTTGAGTTATTTTTGGTTTGAGGGTTTTCATCAATACAGCTACCTTGAAAAGTGGAGCTCATGTCTCTGAGTAGACAGTACACCCAGGCCCATATCTAGGGGTGAAGATTCTGGGTTATGGGGTGATGGTATTGTTAATTTTGTGGAAAGCTTCCCAAGAATTTCCACAGCGTGTGTACCACTTCATATTTCCACCGACAATATATGAGATCTCCATGCTTGCAAACCAAAATGTTTAGCAAAATTTGGAATTGTTGCTCTCTTAAATTCTAATCATAAAAGTAAGACTGTGTAGTGGCAATTAGAGTAATTGTAAACCTAATGTTCTATTTTCTGCTAGGGATGAAAGCACCCATTTTCTCCTTTCCTGTTTGCCCAATTCTGTCCCCGTGTATACTTGAGGAACTCTAATTGTAGAAATGAGATCGCTAGGAAATGTAGCCTAACTCCTGGCTTATGCTCTCCTGAATGCCCACCAAGCCTTGCCTACTCTGCTGATTCTTCTCCTAGACAAAAGAAGTAAGAGTGAAGAACTCAGCAGTTAAAGAATGACCAGCTCTCTAACCGCAATAGCCCTCTTAGCAATCCTGCAGGGAGATCACGGTGCAAGGCAACCGTGATCTGAGGAGAGTCAGCCCGTCTGCACACAATGGAGAATGATGAAGAATCCAATCTTCTACCCCCATGAATCTTCCAACCGCCCACACACGTCTCCTTTTAAAACTGTCACGATTTATCAGAATCTTTGGAATTGGTCTCATTTCAGAAGCCGAGTTCACCTTCCCCCCAGATCACCAGGATTTCTGATTAAAGCACTTTTCTTTTCTACTGACACTTGCCTCTCAGATATTTGGGTTTTGAGTGGTAAGCAACCAGTCATACCTATGTTCAGTAACAGGGCGACTGTTTCCTCATTATCTTTCCCCTCAGAATTTCTAGGTTACATTCAGTTCTGTTTTCTTGGGATCTTACTGCTATTCTTTAAAACCCCTATGTTGATTCAAATGATCAGCAAGTTCTGCTCATATTTTGATTGAGATGACACAAAACTGGTAGATTCAATTAGGGAGATTAACAAGAAAACAGCAGTGTTACATAGAATTAAAAGAAGTAATTTTAGGCCACTCTTTGTTAGCACATGAAGGTGTTCTTCATGTTTGTTCAGGAACTTTTTGTGAGACTGAGAGACCATGGGAAAGGAATATCCCTGCTTCCTTTCCTGCCAAAATGAGCAAGTGATTCTTTCTTCACCTGTGCCTTAGATTATTTCCTTTTAGAAACTTGTAATTTTTTTCTCTGTTCTTCTGACGTGTGGATAAGTTTTTAAGGAGCTAAATAAGCCCCTTGGCAATATGACAACTTCAAAAATTCTTTCTTAATGTCCTTCCAGCCTTCTCTTTCAAATGAGAATATCAGGGAAGATAATGCTTTGAAGTCACCTTGGAAGTAGGGGTTTAAGTCTTAGGCACCTGGCGTTAAGCTGTAAACACCTGCTTGCCATAGAGATAGGAGAAAATTCTCTTAGACAAAGGTAATTTGCTTACCCTGGTTCAACATTTGGTATGATTAAGTGATTTGAAATGTTTAACACTAGTTCTATTTCTGAAGGAAAAAATACTGCAAACCATAACAATAAACAAGGAATGCTAAAGCCATCAAGTCATCAGAAGCTACTTCCACCAAACCCCACAGTGAAAACAAGCCTGCAGCCTGGCCTCTGCAGCCACCCACAATGGTGCACTCTGAGGGGACTCAGAATAAGAAAGGACAGGACACTGGCCCTAGATAGCTAGGTGCTTGTCAAAGGAATGATTTGAATGAGCTCAAACAATTCCTTCCTCACATACAAAGAATAATGCTAAATTGTTTAAGTTGAGATGTCTAGTCTTCAGTGAACAAGTAATGTTTTAATGTTCCCACTACCTGGTCTTTGTTGTAAAACTCCTATTTATCCTGGCTCCTCCCCTACATCTTAAGAGCAGTCCCTCAGAATGATTCAGGAGTCTGCCATCCTGGGCTCAAGTCCTCAGAAATGTCAGCCGAGTAAAACATAACTCTTGACTTTTAGGCTATGAGTGTATTTCAGTTGACAGTTTTCATGTCCCCATGAATTCACACAAAGCAGACTTCTCTGCTTCACCTGAACTCTATGAGAAAACAGAGCCTTGGTACCAGCAGAGGCCCTTTGTGTCCATCTGCCTATTCAGGAATTCCAGATGAACTTGTGTGAGTCTCTCCTGATTCTCAGATCTCCCATATTGGTTGAGCATCCTGAGATTTATTTAGTGGTGTATCCAGGTACCTTGCCCTCCTGATGAAAGATACTGGGGGGAATACCCACCCAGTGGAGACCAGTTGGGTGGGGTCTGGTGGAAGGATACTAAGGAAATACCCACTTAGAGAAGTCAACCAAGGTGGGGCTGGTTGAAAGATACCAGGGAAGTATCTGAGTGAAAATACTGCAAAGATCAGTAAACAAAGAATGCTGAAACCAAGTCATCTGTGGCTGCCGCCACCCCCCAGTAGGGACAGACCTTCAGCCCAGCCTCTGCAGCCACTCACAATGGTGCCCTCTGAGCGGACACAGAATAAGAAAGGACAGGACACTGGCCCAATGTAGCTAGGTGCTTGCCAAAGGAATGAATTCAGTGAGCCCAAATGTATGCTTCCTCCCATACATAGAAAAGCACTACACTCTTTAACTTGAGATGCCCGGTTTTCTTTAGATAACAAATAATCTTCTATTGTTCCAACAACCTGGTCTTTGTTGTAAGGCTCCTATATATCCTAGCTCCTCCCCTACCTCTTCGGAGCAGTCCCTCAGAGCCATCTGAGAGGCTGTCATCCTGGCTCAAGTCCTCCCGCCAAATAAAACATAACTTTTAACTTTTAGGCTGCGCATTTATTTCAGTCTACATATCCAACCATTGGAGACCTCCCAGATGGGGCTTGGTTGAAATATAGCGGGGTCTGGACTGAGTGGTTAGGTAAGATTCTGGTCTAATGCTTTCCTCAAGTTGGCTACCTCCATTGAACTTGTTGGGTTAAAAGTGAAATTTTATGAGAAGCCATTTGACTCCAAATATGTGACCCTCTTCCTGGAGGGCAGACGATTTCTCAGGTGACTAAAAAATTTACAGGACTGGTGGAGGCAAAGAATTTACGTCATGATGCTGTCCCCATGGGGAAGAAGACTAGCAAATTTATTTTGACAACCCAACCTTAGAATTGGAAATAGAGCTTCTAAACCTAAACATAGGAAAGAAAAAAAAAAAAAAAAGAAAGAAGCTGGCTTTATAAATACATTTGTTTCAGAATTTTGACCTATACATGGGAACTCACATTTCTTTTCCTGTGTCTTTGAAGTGTAAGTTTTTTTTGTTTTTGTTTTTTTTTCCTCTGTGTGTATTTTGCATGCATGTGTGTATGTATCTAATTTTGTTTGTTAATTGATTGTTTGTTTTCTTATTTAAAATCTTGTTCTCTGCCATCAAATAGTATACACGTCATATATATATGGTGCCCAAACAAATAAATTGGAATTCTGAACAATCCTTTTATTGTATTGATTCTCAGCTATTTTGCCATTTTAAACTTTGTTCCATCGGCTTGTGCCATGGTGGCCTTTACTTTCTGAGAAATAAAGGTTTGAAATTTATTTAGGTGGTACCACCAACTCTCTTGTGGGAAAGCCTCTTTATCTTATCGTTTTAAGAATAACATATGATGGCCAGATGATGAATCCGTTAAATTAGAGAAACTCCTAAATTGGTAAAAATTTAGAGATTTTTAATTTTAAACAGCTGTTTTATTGGTATCAATAAAAATCAATCAAGTTTAAAGTATATATCTAATGGTTAGACTGAGCTCCCTTAGTTTAAAACAAAAATCTGGTTTGGAAATCTACATTTGTGTTTTCCCCTTGCCCCCAATTGGTTTCAGAGATGCTAAAACACATATTAGAATAATTTATGTTAATTAGGTTGAGTCACTGGGGAAAAGACCAGAAATATTCTAAAGTATTTGTTTGTTTGTTTGTTAACAGGAGAAAAATAAGGGATTTATCTCAAGTGGATAAATGTTTCTCAGATAATAATTTAAAACGGATAAAGTAAATGGATATATATGGATTAAGACCCAAGGTTTGGATACTACAACATGTAAGATTAAAAAGACCAAAGGGACTACCTAGTGGTCCCCAACATAAGCATTCAAACATGTCTACTCTTCTTACCCCAATTTTACAGAGCTGAAAAAGATAGATATATTCTGAGATACCTGATCAACAATTGGGGCAACAGTTGGACCAGTTAATCAAATTTGAAGATTGACAAGAGCCTAAGCCCTTCGGTTCAAACTTGGGTATGCCAGAGACTTTTATATAAAATGGACAATAGATAAAAAGAAATCAAAGCTTCTAGGACTCTTTTTAAAACAAGACATTGAATAAACCTAATAAAATCTAAAAATAAATGTGTAAGATGATAAAATTGGGATAACATATATAAAATTGGGATATGTAAGTAGGATTTACATAAACTTCTTTTGTTTAATTATGTTGTGGGATAGGTATATTTCAAGGGGGAATGCTCACCCTGCTTGGTATGCTAAGACTGGGCACAGAAATCTGCCCCTCAGGAAATATTAATTAAACATAGTGAAGGAACCAATGGGGTTACCTGAGCTGTACAATGTAAAGTAGTTTAAAATCTAATATTCAGGGACCAATTAAAAAAAAATTAAGAGATTTAAACTTGGATTAACCTGTACTCAAGAAAGAGAGTCCTTGTTAAATGCCTCATACAAGCCTTTGAAGACTTGATAAAGTAAACCCTAAAACTTTAAAGCATGGGGCTCTTTGTTTGGAGGTCTTCTCATTGATAAAGGAAAGCATAGGAAGGAGATAACAGTTGGACTTAGGTGACAGACCAGTTCTTTGGGAAACTAAAAGCAACTATCTTTGTCTTACAACTCAAAAATATAAATGCAACAAAGAATGACCTGAGACTGAGCCTAATTAACTCAATGAGGTAAAACTAAAGGCCAAGTAAATTTCTGGCATTTTAGAACTCAGAACTCTGGCTAGTCCTTCAGACTTTATCAGGGACCAAGAGAAATCCTAAAATTCTCTTTCCTAAATAGTGAACCTTAGTGATCAGAGCAAACCAATTCAATTTATCCCAACTGCTATTCATAAGCAGTAAATTTATATTGCAGTACCATTGCCAAATTATTGGCCCCCATCCGTGATGAGCCAAATTGACTCAGAGACAACCCTTAGAGCTTAGAAAAAAAGAGCCAGCTTTATTGCTTTGCTAGGCAAAGGACACTCACATTCGGCTAGTGCCTTCAAAACAGTGGATCCATTATGAGGATGGGAAAGGATGATGATAGAACCATCGTGAAACAAAAAAACATTGATAACAATCAACAGAATTACTTCCTTCTAGGGATAAGATTCAAAGGGTTGTCATGGTGTCTCCAGGTGACCAAGCCTATAGGGCCTAGTGGTTATCACTCATTCCATCTCTTTAACTACTAAGTGCTCAAGGCCTGGTCTTTTTGGAAATTTGGGCTCATTTCTACATTTACAGTCCTGTGACCTTCCTGGAGAACAACCCGTCTGCCGGGAATGACTATAACTTTCATTACCAGGATGAAGAAGAAATAGTAAATTCAACAGATTTGGTTTTAACGGTAGGCCTGGGTCTGTGAATAATAAGTGGTCTTCTGACCCTTCTAAGGGCAAGAAACAAGCATAAAACCCAGAGTCCGTTTGCCCAAGTGCAGTCATTTTATTATTCCTCCTTCAAATTCCCCACTGTCAAGTTCTCTCATTCCAATTCTATGGAAATAGGGAAATGAGAGTCACGCCCATTTGGCTGCTTCCTGCTGAATGAGGACATCATTTGGGGGTTCTTGAGATGGAATGAGTAAACCTGATCACCCCATGTGCCTGGGGGTTCCAAAAGAACCTTGGACTCTCCTTTCCCACACATTAGACAACAAAGCCTGTTAGTCTAAACATTATACATACACAATCTTTTGTTAACAGAAGTGATATTGGAAACTGTAGAATTCCCCTAAGAATGGATTTGAGACCTAAGCGCATGCATGGTAAGAGGCCAGAAAACCAGTTACTTGAGATGTAACTTCTCCCCCTTATACCCCTGAATTCCATACATTATGCATTTGATGCTTCATGTCCTCCAGGGCAGTTGTGATGTTCCTGGATGCATCTGGTATGAAAGTACAACAGGCAGTATGGATCTAGGAACTCAATAAATACAAGAGGACAACTTAAGCCCATAAGTTTGCAGTTACAATTTGCCAGCACACACGGCTTTCAAAATGGCTGGTGGTTTCCCAAGTTTGATATCACTCAGTGACAAAACTCAATCTCTCAGCAACAAACTTGTCTGAAATCACATGTATACTGGTTACCTGGTTTTACCGTGGATGTCTGGACTAGTTATTCCATTTTGATTTTCAAATGCATTTCTCTCCTTAGCGGCCAAAGCAAATGTCACCATTAATGATTTTACTGCTTTTCTAGATATGAAGCGATGCAAAAATTTGGGCCCATAAAATCTTCTCCTGAAAATATCTAACTATCTGAAGGCCTGTTCCCCCTGTTTTTCCAGAGCACAGTTGCCTCATTGTCGATCTCCACCCTGAACCCCTTTTGGCATGATTTGGAGGTCAGCAGCTACACTGGCTCATGATTGAATCCAAGCAGAGGTAGATGGCGACTGCCAACGTGACCCAAACCTTGTGGAAGCAGATGGTGTGTGCCCTCAGGATCAGAAATTTGACCATGGCCTGGCATGACCATTTCACCCCACAGTGCTAGAAATGCTTATTCCTACGTCAGGAGGGGATTTCACTGATAGGCCACTCAGTGTGCTATTATGGGACTAGGCCTTATTTTCAGGAGCAAAATTTCTCTGGACCACTTTTCTTACCAGTCTGCCATGGTCCAGTAGAATAGTCCCTCTTGTTGCTTCTTCCCATATCTAGAGTCACACTACTACAATGATTGGTCTCATACAGAATTATATGTCCGATCTACTGTTTCAAATTGCCTACTCATTATTTTATCAGAGGCTCAATCACACAATCGGTAATGCAAGAAACAACAAGTTGGTAAAACTCACAAAATACAAATAATATAGATAGCAATTGTTGTAAGGTCATAAGTGAGAATTTAAGCCAAGAAATTTCATTAGGTGTGGCTCAGTATATCCTCATTTCATCTGACTTTGTCTGTTTTGTACCAATCCTTCTCTTTAAGGAAAATGTTATGCGAGCATTGTTCATAAGCAAAAGTATGAGCAATTATCAAAGTAATTGGTGTACAGGCCTGGTCCGGTGTCTTGGGTCAGCTGTCTACCTCAGATGTCATCTTCTTCTCATCCTGGTCTGTTAGCTTCTTCTCTATATGAGCCTTGTTTAAGGTGGGCATTCCTCTATAGGCAGGTCCATTACAGGGGTTCTTTCTGAGTGGAAATTCAGTCAGGTTCTTTTAGCTTATACTGTGCATGGTCTAGTTTAGAGTACCTGATTAAGGGTCCTCCCATTCTGGCTGAAGATAGTTCTTTAAATCATGTCTGTCCCAGTATGTGTATATCCCTCGTTGCAGGTGACAGGGCATCTGAACTTCATCCAAGGATAGATTGCTGAACTTCAGAAGCAAATCTGGAGTGTCTTTTTAATAATTCAATTAAACTTTGCAGCAATGTACCATGCCAGCAAGGAATGATTCGGGAAGTGATCCCTAGTAAATATAGACCACAATTAATAAAATTAAAGTTTAATATAGGCTAAAATATAATATTTTTCTCTCTAAAGTTACTCTCATTTTTATCAAGTATAGCCAAAGCAAGATTAATTTCTCTACAAATTAATTGATTAGTTGGTCATATAGGCTCATGTAAATTGGCTGTGTCAGAACTTTTAATAAGGTGTCTCAGCCTAAAATTATAATAAGCTTTCCTAAGGCCAGGAAAGCCATGTCAAAATTTTTGCCACAGACATCGTCTCACAGTTTTACATGAATTCTTTTTTCTTCAAGGTCCTCAATATACCTTCATATTTCTATGTCCCTGCTAGTCGGGTAATCTTGATAATGTATCTGATAAAGCCACTGGGAACTGAAAAGTTTCCAGTCTCTGGAATGATCAGATAGAGGGAAATATAAGGGTTTTAGTCTACTTCCAAAGGTATATTAACCGAATTGCTGTAAGTCATAATTTGTTTGAGAAGAAGGACTTCTTTATATTTGGAGCACACAGATTAAAAGCCGGTAGTATTTTAGACAGAGCCAAAATTTATAACCAGAAGTTATCAGTTTACTCTGTCACATATAACTAATCCTTTTTGTTATCAACAGTTTTATGATATCAGAGTTTCTGTCAGACCTTTAAATTTCTTACCCAGTTTAGTTCAATGCTGTAGCTTGAAATTTATCAGCAACCAACAAATCTCCTGGAAGAAAAAGCATTTTGCAAAAGCATCAGAATAAAACAATAACTGTGTATAAGTGACAAAAAGCTTAAAAGGGTTGTTTTACAAATTGTTACACAGTAATTGATAAGAAAATCCTGGTTACAATAACCATACATGTGACTGGTAACATTTCAGACATGGCAGATTTTTAGTGATTCCATACAATTTCTAGAATATCTATATTAATAATAGTTTTTCACAATATAACCTGGGAAGATTTATTATTCACTTGGAAATACTCCCCATGTCATTTAACATACCAAATGAAGATTTATAGATTAAAAGCTTTCTTTGCGATGTTTCAGGGGCCCTCTGAAGCATCCCAGATTAAGCTGGAGATAAACAGGATTCTGATTAAAATTTAATATTAGGGAAGCTTCTTAAAATTGTTTCAAAACATTGGCCAGATAAATGTATAGGTCACTGTGAAACAATTCTTATTCATTAACAATAAATTTACTTCAAGAATAAGTACAGAACAGATCACGTGAGGAGTAAAATAAACTTTACAATCTATTACTATAAGCAGGTTAACATTTTAAGGAAACTGTTATTTCGATGAAGAGAAAGAGAACCAAATCTAGTCTTGTACCAGCTTACTTCTAAGGTTTACTCTATTATCTAAATTTTGTTTAAATGTAGCCAATCCCGACCATGTACAAAACACTTTTCTCAGGTTTCCTCTTCTACAAACCTTCCACACCTATCTGTATCCATATTATTTTGTCCCTTATTTTCTTTCTCATTCAGTAGCAATTCTTTAGGTAAAAGTCACTCTCCTCCTCCTCCTACTAATTCTTCTTCTCCTCCTTCTCCTCCTCCT
>NC_045719.1:26323642-26344060 GCF_009834535.1 Camelus ferus | reverse complement strand
ATGCCAATCAAAAATAAATTCTAAAATATATGCTTTCATATAGAAAACATCCTGCACCAATCATATTTACTAATAATCCTAAAATTCTGTAGTTCCTCTGTAAAAGGAAGTCTGTTTTCATTAATTAGAGTTTCAGCACCTTATTTTATTTTGGACTAACTTAGCTATTCAATAAACTTCTATCATACGATTTAGTACAATTCAAAATGTCAATTTATGAAACACCCCTAAAACATAATTATTCTTAAAGAATTTACCTAAAATCTCTTATCTCCTTTACACTGAACTTCTTAAAATTCCATTCAGAGCAATATTTTACTTGACAAATTCCAAATACTTATAAGAAACTATTTGTCTTCTATTGACATTAGTTAAAATAAAAGTATTTTACTAATTATACTTAGGTTTGATGACTCTAAAGACATGCCTAAATTAATTAAACATATAAATTCATCTTAATAATGAACATTTCCAGTTTCCTATCATATTTATGACAATTCACATAAGCACTTAATTTCCTTTAATCCAATTAAGTAGAGACTTTATAAATACTTGTTTTAAAGACCACCCAAAGATAAAGACATCTATTTTTAATGCACATGAAGACTTATATACAGACAAAATATGAGATCTCATAGTTTCATATTAAATCTTAGTCATGAATTTGGCATTATTAGCTGAAGCTCACTAGTTATAAGTAACAGTTGGAGAGAGTGATATTAAAATGACTTCTTCCCCCTCTTTTTCTGTCAGCCTCAGGAATTAGAGATGGTCTCCACAGGATAAATGTCCCTGAGAGCCCTGGTAGAATATCTACATTGCAAAGCCCAAGGAGAGGAAAATAAGTTCTCCTAGAAAAACTGGTTCCCTCAAGGCTGGAATTCTGAAAAGGGTTTTATAAAGCTAGATATCTCTAAGACATGTGCAAAAGAACCTGTTTCATTTTATTTCTTCCAGTCTCTAAAGAATATTTGGTCCACAGTGTTGAAAAGTTTTTTCTTCTTTGTCATGGAAGTACACTTACAATTTCCCAGTCTACCAAAAATCATTAAGAAAGGACTTGAGTGGAAATGGCTATATTATCCCCCATCATCACTAGGTTTGTAGCCTTTTTCTTATGTTTCAAATGACTCATTTTCAAACAAGCAACTAATCCTGTTAGTGAAACTGGTCACAACTGAGCAACTTTCCACCCCAATTGGTACCAACAACAAGTCTTCATGTCCAAATGGCACAAGGGTCCATATAGAAATAAAGAGGTCTACCAGCCATCACTCTTGGACATACTCAGAAAGGAGTATGCCTACTTCTTAAAGAAGCACATTTCCCTCATTCCACCAAAGTGAAAGTAGACTATTAGTGCCAACTAGGTGAGAGAGATGGGGAGTCTCTGAGACAAGGAGATTTGACAGCTCCTGGGATGTCCCCAAAATACTCCCTCTCCAAGTTGGCAAGCCATGAGCAGCAGAGTTCCCATTGGTTCCAACATAACTTTTCTGTGATTCTAGATGTGGTGAGAAATGTTAGGAAGCACAGGATAAGTATATACTGGCTGGCTCCAAAAAGTGTGTTATTAATCTAAGGACTGAATGCTTGCTGCTCAGGAATCCAATACTGAGAGACAAGTGTTGAGTGAGAAAAAAATAGATTTATTGAGGAAGCAAGAAATCCTGTGGAGAATTACACTTATGCCCCAAAGAGCAAATACCTAATTCCCTAGGGTTTGATTGGATATTATGTAGCAGAAAGGGAAAGAGGCTCCAGTTGAGATTGTGGTAATTCCAGGGATAATTGTCTCCATCCCTTGGTTCTAAGTAGCCTCATGGTCTTGATTGTGGTTAGAATATTATCTGTGTCATCAGTCTGTATTCCTCCTGGAGTGCACCAGAGGGCCCTGCTTGATTTCAGAAAATAAAAAAATAAAATAAAAATTCATAATTTAATAGTAGTAATAATACTAATAATAGTAACAGTAATAATAGTAATAGTAGTAAGAGCAGTAATAGTAATAATAGTAATAATAATAGTAGTAGTAGCAGTAGTAGTAATAATTTAATAATAATAATAATAACAACCTTAACATCAAGAACAACAATAATAATAATAACAATAATAAAACAACAACAACAAAACAACAACAACAACAACAAACAACAACAACAACAATAATAATAATAATAATAATAATAATAATAATAATAATTGGCAGGCATTATCGAAGAGTTAAAAATATTAGCCTAACCTTACATATAGGTCCATAAAACAGGCTCCCCATAAAGATTTAGATTGAAATTAGAAGTGAGAGAAAGAGATAAATCCTCTGAATTGATGGCAGAGAAAAATCACAGTCTGTCAACTAAGAAATTCAGTTTCCCCATGTGCACTGTTAGGGGGAATGTAAAGTTGTGCAGGCACAATGGAAAATAGTGTAGCATTTCCACAAAATAAACTATAAATATATTTACCTTATGATCCAGCTATTCTACTTCTGGGAACCAAAGGAAAGAAAAACACTAATTCAAATAGACACCTGCACAACCCTGTTCATGACAGCATTATTTGAAAAAGCTAAATATGGAAGAAACTTAAGTGTGTAAGTACACTAGCCATAAAAAACCCAGGAAAACGTGCTCTTTCAATTCGTCAACATGCATGGAATTTCAAGGCATTTTGCTACTTGAATTATCAGAGTAAAACCGATGTTATGTGACCTCACATATGTGTGGAATTTAAGACAAACCCAAACTACAAGAAATCAGCCCAAACTCACAGAAAAAGAGATCAGACTTGGCTACCAGAGGTGGGCTATAGTGGTAGGTGGAATTGCAGGAAAGTCATCCAAAAGTACAGATTTCTACTTATAGGATAAAAAAATTCCTGGGAGTGTAATATACACCATGATGAGTATACATAATGCTGCTGTAATATATGGATGTGCAAGGAAAATAGTGACTGCCAGTCCATTAAACAAAAATGCTGCCTGGAATGAAGGCTTCAGCCACCGAAGTCTTTCCCTACCTTGATACCCTCTTCAGGGAATTTAGGTAGGAAAAACAAAAAAAATCCAGGGTTCTGGACACTGGTCCTAGATAGCTATGATAACTATCTTAAGAATAATTTCAGTGAGCTTAGTCTCTTTTATCTTCCCATGTATAGAAAATCCCTGAAGTCACTATATGGCAATGACACCCACTTTTTATGTCATTAGCAGTAATCTTTTGATATTCAACTATGTTCTCTTGTTTTCTATGTTGTTTTTCTTGTCAAAAACTCGTATAAATTGTACCTCATTGCTTACTTATTCAGAGCAATTTCTGAGGGCTATCAAAGAGGAGGTCTCCTAGGATATTTCTCAGAATGGTCCCTGAATAAATCTTAACTCACAATGTCTAGGTGGTATATTTTCCTTTAGTCAGCCTAGAAAAGTTACTGAGAAAGTCGATAGAAAGAGTTCCCTTCACAAGGAAAAATTTCTTTTGCATTTTATTGCATCTGGGTGAAATGATGGATGTTATCTTTCAAAATATATGCAAATTACATTCTCATATTTTACACCTTAATTTTCAATACAGTTATATATCACAATTATTCTCAATAAAATTACAAAAAGTGAGAGAAATCCAGGTTTTTAATTCTCCATGTTAATTGTTCTGCGAGTGTGACAGAGGATCGGCTGATAATGACTATTGCATCCTATAAGGGGAAATTTAGGCCTTCTGAGGTTGCTGGAGTCTAGAGAGGTTTTTTTTAAACCTTTTCCTTTTTTTAAATAGAGCAAATGTGTTTTCAATTTCCAGGATTTGACAGTAGCTTTAAACAGATTGAGATAAACAAGATGGGTTCAGCCATTGGTGAGGAGGCTCTGAGCTGTTCTCAGTCATTATTCTGTTTTTCAAAAGAAACACAAACTGCATGGCAAGGCACATGGGATTCAATTATTTCATTTCTCTCTCTCTGTCTCTTTCTCCCTCTCTGTCATTATCTCTCCCTGTTGTTTTATTCCTCCCTCTATCTGTATTCTACCTGTAACTTTACCTCATCCCTATCTCCATCTCTTCCTCTTTTTGTTTCCTTTCCCTCTAAAGAATTTTTGATGCACTGGGTAACAACTTCTGTAATAACATTGAGACGTTAGTCTGCCAACACCTTCATGCTACCTTGGACCTTTACATCAGGGAGCACACATTGACCAAGATGGAAAAAATAAAAGTGATCTATGTCCTTTGGCCACTGGACTTAAACTGCCCTTGGAAAATGTGTATAAATCTTTCCGTAAATGCTTGGAGATGCTTGGCTCCCTTCTAAGCAGACAATTCACATTTAGAGCAGTTGGCCTTTGAGAATTTATTCTCTATGATTGCTCTTATTAGTTTTGAACTATCAGCCTCTTGCTGGACCATTTCTTTGTCATTTGCAAAAGACACTGGCAGGAGACCTGGCCACCAGTTTCCCCTGTGTGAGTGATACTCCCAGAAGCTCATCTGGCTTGGCGTATAAGTGCAGTCTGGTCAGAGGTGGGAGTACCGATTTCCACACCAGTAAGGATTTCTATAAATGGTGTTATGATTAGTCCCTGATCGTTCTCCTTCCCCTTTACATTTGGTAGGATCTTCAGAACATGGGTTTAACTGGCTTCAATATATTAACAAATCTGTGACTATCAAGTGACATGAGATCTATGTGGCAGGGGTCCAAGGTACATTCATAAAGAGCACTGCATGAGAAGGACTGGACGTGATGCCATCCAATTACAGAGCCTTAGGTAGTAGGTGGACTTATAAGTGACAATGAAACAGCCCTCACTGTGTGCTTTCTGAGCCTCTGCTTAAAGTTGTTTACTGTCTATTAGCAGATAGGTCAGCAACCTTCATATCCTGCATTTGGAGGAATACAGCCCAGAGGTCAGATAGAAGAAATTTCTCTACCTCTTGTAAGGAAGGAAAAAATAAAAGAGTCAGCTGAGTGATTGAAGGGTTTCCTGGAGAAGCAAGAGGAGGTTGCAGAATAAAGCAACATGTAGAGAACATTATGAACCATCAGGAAACTTCAAGTCAAAACTCCAGTGTGATACCTCCTCTAAGAATAGCTATCATCAAAAAGAACACAAATGGCAAGTGCTGTTGATGGATGTGGAGAAAAGGGAACCTTCGGAAATGGCTGGTATGAATGAAAATTGGTCGAGTCACTGAGGAGAACAGCATGGAGGTTCCTCAAAAATTTAAAAATAAGACTATGATATGACCCAGAAATTCCACTCCTAGGTATATACTCAAAAAAATAATTTAAAGCACTCATTCAAAAAGACATGTTCACCCCATAGTTCAGAATAATATCATTTACAATTGCCAGGCTATGCAGTTAACCTAAGTGCTCATCAGGCAGATGAATGCGTAAAAAGATGTCATATATACTTACAACAAAATTTTGCTCATCGAAAACTAAACACACAAAACAAAACAAATCAAAATGAAAGAGAAGAAAACAGGAACTCCCTGAATATCTCCCTTTCACAGGAACTCACCACACCCCTCAGAACCTCTGAAAATAATACAGATAAAATTTCACTATTTGCATCAACATGGATTGACAAGGAGGGCATTATGTTAAGTGAAATAAGTGAGAGAGGAAAAGGCAACATATGATATCACATAGATGTGGAATCTAAAACTACAACAGACTGGTGAATATAACCAAAAAATACGAGACTCACAGATACAGAGAACAATGAATGGTTACCAGAAGGGGAGGAGGGAGACACAGTATGGTTGTGAATGATTCTGACATATAAAGGATGGGGGTTAAATAGGCTCAAGGATGTGTTCTTCAATGTAGGGTGTATAAACAGTATCTTGTGATAACCATAAGTGGAAACAACATTTTTAAATTGGACACAAAATTAAAATAAAGAAATTTGTCGATGAAGTAGGGCCCAATTTGGGGGAGGCCGATCAGGGAGCTGGGGCACATTGTGTGGAAGGATGTGCAGCAGGAAGAGCTAAAATTTGTACAGTGTGTGTGAATCTCAAGTTTTCTTATAGGTCTGATTTTTGTTCTCCACTTATTTTTTATTCCTAAATCAGCCCCTAAGCTTACACAGAGTAATTTTTTTTTTTTGCATCCTTCTCTCAACTTGATATTCCCATAAGTACAAATACAACTATTTGCATTAGGATAAGAGCTTCTCAAAAGCTAATTTAGTTATCAAAGATTTTTCAAATTATATTATCCATCATCTAGTCACTGATGGTTGTGATGTTCAAGGGTAAAACCATTCCACATGTGGCACAAATCAGAAAGACTTCTGGTGGAAATACCTGGAAGCAAATTTCTAGGCTTATAATAAACTTTCCTCAGGAGCCCAAGATGTGGCTATGGAGTGGGTAAAAATGTTGTTCTCCCATGACCCAAAATGACCACTCCCAAAGATTGCCAAATAAAGGAAAGGCCAATGCCAGAGTTGGTTAAGATGCTATCTGTGAAAACTCATGTTCCTGTTTCCCTCAAAAGTGAGATGCCTCTAATTTCAGACCTGTTAACCTGTGACACAGAGCAAATGATATCAGGATGGGATTCTTTCACCTCTGACAAGACAACAAGACCACAGGTTTGAGATCCTAATTAAGAATTTCTACTGAGAACTAGAATGATCAGTCATTTTACTTATGCATTTTGCACTTCAGATTTTTAACTCAAGGGCTAGCTGCCAGGTACAGGCCCAAGGAATGCCAACCAATGTCAGTGGAAACTAAAACAGCATGACCTTGTGTGTTTCTCCCTGGCACAAATCTTTTCTATGTCCCCCATTCCTTGCTTGTTATGAAATCAAAAGGCTTTGGATATTCAGACTGCCTCCCAGGGGAGACCTATGCCGTCATTCACACTGAATGGTGTACTTGGATTTGAGACGAAAGTGGAAATATCACAGCATTCCTCCAGGATATGAGAAGTCAGATTCATGTGGTAGATGACTCCAATGACCACGCTGTTGAAGTCACACTGCCAGTCTCAAATTGTCTCTCCAGTATGTTTTCCTGGATTCCCCGGAATCTATGATGTGTTTTCACAAGGATATTTTAGTTCTTCTTCTCCCTGTGCTAGGAGCGTTATTTACTCTTTTGACTTTTACTTTATTTTATTCCTCTCCAATGTGAAAGAGGAATGTAAAAGAGCCACTAAGACTGCTCTAAAAGGCCCCAAGAATGAAAACTTCACTCTGTGCATCTATACTCCTCAAGTTCTCTGAACACCTTCAACATCATTACTTTCAATTGTTTCTCAGATAAATTGTCTACCCCTCCTCACTTATTACTCCTTCTAGAAATTTAACTTTTGCCTTGGTCTGTGAGATAATCCTTTGCTGTCTCATATCATCTACCTTTCTATGTGTCTGTACATTTCTTCCACAGGCTTTGGGATTGTTGTTCTCTTGTTTCTAGTATCTGCCCCCAGGTGATGAGGCTGGATGGAGGCTTATGCAGGGATCCTAGCAAGAGAAATCAGTGCCTGTCCACTACTGGGTGGAGATTGGTCCTAAACCTCTGTTGGGTAGGGCTGTGTCTAGAAGCATTTGTGGCTCAAGAAGTCTATTGATGGGTGTGGCAGTGTTCTCACCCAGTATGTTATTTGACCAAGTCTTCCCTGCAGGCCCTTGGGTGGGGTTAGGGCTTGGTGCTTATGATCCAATCAAGCTGCCAGCCCAGGAATGCTCAGGTGCATTAACAATCCCAGAAAGTCCACCACCAGCAATTATGTCACCGGAGTGAGCCACAGCCATGTCCCTTGTCCACAGAAGACCCTCCAAATCTGGCAGGATGGACAGGCCCAGGTTTCTATGAAATCACTGATGCTGCCCTTGGACATTATGCACACAAGATTCTGTGTGCACTTCCCAAGCAAATCGATTCTCTATTTCACCCATTCCCATTGAGCTCCAGGCACCAAGCCTCATTGGCTTTGAAAATCTGATGTCTAGGGTTGGCCTTCTCTTTCCAATGTCAGAACCCAAGTGGTGACCCTGATGTGAGGCATAGATCTCTCATTTCTGTATGAGAGTCTTTGCAGTGTAACAAATCTCCAGCTTGTTGGTCACCCACCTTGGAGGTATGGGGCCCAATTATCTCATGAGCACATCACTCCTACTATCCTGCTGCGGTTCCCTCTTTATGTTTCTCATTGCAAAAGATCCTTTTGGGTAGATTCCAGTCTTTTTTTAAGTTTTTAATAGATATTTAGTATTCAGTTATGAATTAGTTGTACCCATGAGAGATGCAACCTCATGGTTCTACCACTCTATCATCTTGACAGGAAATCTAAAAGCCCTTAAGAATTAGTGTCATCATGTTCATTCTTTCCATTGGAGGAATCCCTGGATAAAACCTCAAAAGAGCAGGAAGCAGCCAGAGGAGAGCGATGCCCTTTCCCATTTCCAAAGAAACACAAGGGATGAACTGACAGTGCTGATGTGATTGTGTAGAGAACCACCATGATAACTCCTAAGATAATCAGGTCTGCTCTTCTAGCTAAACTGCTATTATGACTAATATGCTCCCCTCAATCTGCATTCTTTTCTTAGACGACTAACGTCCTTAATCCCTAGAGGTTTTGAAAGAATGTCATGAGGCAAATCTCACAACAATTTGTCAAACCACCTGAATTCCTCTAGAACAATAACAAGATCTTATCAAGATTAAAACAAGGTACTCCCTGCTCACACCCTGATACTTAGCACCCTCTTCTTCCCATTTTTTTTTCAGACTCCAGGTATCTTACACTAAGACAGGCTGACAGTCTGTAAGGTGATAGTTTGCTGTGTCACATTTTGCCTGGCAAAGCAGTCAAGCTGTTCTCTTCTAATTCTCCCAAATCCCAGCTTCAAACACTCAACTTGGTTTTGTTGCACTAAAGCTGGTATTCAGCAACAATGCCACATAGATTACATTTTTCACTGGATCCAAACCATGTTCTAAATTTACAAAATGGAATGGAATGAGAACCCATTCATTTCTGGGTTGTTTGTTCACTTGTTTTTGGTAATTGATGGCCCACTCAGAGCAAAGTGTGTCCAGATGGACACTGGTGCAGAGAAATCTATAAACTCACCGTTCTGTGACACTCAAATAATAAGCTTATCAAACCTATGCCTGTGACCTGACTTATGGTTGTCCCCTTTAAGGAAAAGGAGACAGAGAGAGACAAGTGAAAAGCGTGGCTACTTTGAGAGAAAGTGTTCAATAAGAAGTGTCCAAGGCCACACAAACCCAAAGATCAGCTTTACACTAATGTTTTAACCTGCTAATCTAAAATTGGGAAAGAAAGGAGTAGGAAACATTCCTAAATGCTTCTGTCGACTTAATCAAACCCTACAGAGACAAATTCATGAAGCTGACTTTAGTAAAAATGATTTTCTATTGGGATCCTTCCAGGGCATCCAGACCTCAGCTGCAGGTTCCCGGTCTGGGGAAAGCGCAGTGTCTAATCCTTTCCACTCTCTGTTCATGTTGTCAAAACGGTAGGGGAAGAAAAATTTTGTTGACTGAAATGAAATCACACAATGTGAGAGTTGTGAGTTAAGTTTTATGTGGGGACAAAATCAGGACTGTAGCCCAGCAGACAGTATTTTAGACAGCTCAGTGAACCTGCTCTGAAGAGGCAGGTGGAAAGGTCAGAATTATGCATGATTTCAGTGAAGAGAGGGTTACATGCAGTCAAGCACACATTTAGGCAGAGGCTTGTTGTTAGTCATGAGGAGCAGATGTCACTGTTCATGATTTTAGTACTTCTTTATATATAAGGAAATGCAAACATTTGGGCTCATGAAAGAGTCTTCTGAAAATATCTAATTAACTGCAGTCCTGTTCTGCCAGGTTTTCTCAGAGCACAGAGTGTCTTACTCCTGATCTCCACCCTGACCTTCTTTAAGGATGTGACAAAGGTCAATGGCTACAGTGGCTTGTGAATTAATCTTTGCACAAGTAGGTGGCACGTTCCAGTTTGTAGTTTGCAGTATTTCTCTATCGTGTTGAGTTCCACGTCCGAGTCTGCAAATTATGCTGACAACAGGGAGAGTAACAGGAGAGAAGACATGACAATTTACTTGGTTCTAAACAACTCTATGCGATGTGGGTAGGGTAGAAGGGATTCAGACAGAGAAGGGAAGGCCCACCAAATACAGACATGTTTTGAAGTTTTAATGCCATTTGGGTAAAGGACAATCACCTCAAAGGAAAGTGAGAAGACAAATGAAAGGGACTTTGAGGGCCACAAATGATCAGAAGGTAAATATATGTGTGGGTAAACTGACTGTGATGATAGGGGCTTGTTAGTAAGGTTTAGCTAGATGCTCTGTCATTGCCACCTCACCTCCAGGGTTAAGATTATTATATTCTCCTTCCTGGTGAGAGAAGTGCATGGGTGTGCATGTGTATGCATCTGTGTGGGGAGGTTTTGTGGGGGAGGAGAAGTAACCTTCAAACTGGAATTTGTTTTGAGTTCAGGAAGATGAGGTTGGACAAGGATCCCATCCTGTGTCTGCTTTTACTCAACTGCCTTTAATTCAAAATGATTCCTATGCCAGAGAGGTGCATTTTTGTGTGACTTTATTATGGTTTCCTACAATCTTCGTTGGTAAGTAGGTAAAGTGGGTAAAGTAAAACAATGGGCTCAGAAGTCTGAATTCCTCTTCAAGTGTTTTATAAATAACCACAAATGGTTTATGTCTCTCCTGAAGAATACCCTTTTCTCCTGTGGCTGTACATCAGAGGCTGCTGAAAACAAGCCAAACACTTAACCTCAGAGTGTAAGCAGATTTTGGCAGGAAAGATGATTTTGCAGTAAAGAGCTGTTTACAGAAGACCCATTTTTCTTTTCCAGGCACCTTTAGATGTTTTTTGGATCACACAATACCTTGCCTAACATGTTGGTTCTTTCCTAAATCAAAGAAGTAATACTGGGAAAAGATGATCAGATCTCTCTTGTAGTTCCCCATCCAGTAAGTCTTGTGAAAAAACAGTGTGAAAAAGATAGCATCTAAGGAAAATATACAAGGAGTTGTCATGCTTCCATGGCAATTCTGCACACAGTAGGAAGTGATGAAGGCTTTGACATCCTATCTCAATGATTAACTGAGATCAGTCTTTCAATCCCTTTGCAATGTTCATGTTTGAGCGAAAATTTCAGAGACGGCATTTGGGGAAACTAAGCCTACTATCTCCCCAGGTTGCCAGCATTCTGATTAAAAACATTTTTTTCTAGCAATATTTTCTTTTAATTTTTTTTTTTTTGGAAATGTGAGCAGCTAAACGAACGTCAGTAAGAAGTGTGGATAAATTAAAATGGAAGTTGATTTCTCAACTTCACAGTGGATCTCCAGTCAAAGTGAGGATAATTATTGAAGAGGAATGAAAGCCTGAATATTGGAAAGGGGATCTGTGAGGACAACAAACCTCTATATTCTGGTGACCCTTATTTGCCAATAAAAGTAGTCCTTCCACCCCTATTTGAGTGGATTAAGACTCATTGCCTGAGGCAAGTCTAATCATCTTCCATGACGTATTTGCATTGCAAGGTACTGCAGTTTCTACTCCGGACCAACCTCCACTGTCTCTCTTGCTTCTAGAGTGCAAGAAAACTCAAGGCCCAGCAGGCCTCACGATTTCAGGTACAAAATCTGGTCCATGAGTAGGAGTCCACGATGGTGGACTAGAAGGACACTCGTAGCTCACCCTCTCCCACAAAAGCACCAAGGCTCATTTCCACAGACCCACTCAGCCAACCAGAGAGCCTGCAGAACTCCGAAAGATCATCGTCCTCTTCAAAAGATAGACATGCCAAAAATCTCGTAGGAGAAAAGGAAAAAAGGGAGAAGAAAGGGCAAAACAGAGTGGGGCAATTCCCGTAGTGAGGAAGTGGCAAAGGAGGACTGGCACTCGCTTGTTGGGTCTCCCCTCTTCAACCGAGAGGCCAGAGGGATGGAGGGGGGACCTCTGAGGCTTGGAACTGTACAGAGCAGCCCTTGACTGACAAAAATAAGTGAAACGGGCACAGAGGGTCCCTGTGACACACAGCTCGAGATGTGTGATGGCAGCTGGGGAGAGCCAGGCTGCCCGAGCTGGGCAGGGAATGGGGTTGGCTGCACTAAACTGCTCTGGGGGACTACACGGTGCTGTGTGCTGTGGCTGTGGGTGCACAGAGCAGAACAAACTGGCCCCTCCATGAAACTTGGTGGCTGATGTGTCCTGGGGGAAGGGTGCATAGCCACATCTCTGAAAACCCTCAGAAAGTCTTTGGGTGAAGATAGGTGGGGCTCAGGCACAGCTGCCATCTCCTCCAGTGCTTAGCACCCTGGCGGGGTTTGGGGGCAAAACCTGCATCTTCACATATGGGCTTAGCAGACTCAAGGGCCAGACGGAGACTTGTCTCCAGCCTGAGGTAGATACAATCCTGTCCTGGTCCCTCAGAGAACTTGCTCCACCAAGACAAACAAGGAGCTGGGTTTTGGCCAGGAGCAGGGACATGGCGGTTCCTTAGCCTTCCCCGAGCCCGCCTGCAGAGCAGCCGACCCGAGGCGGAGCGTGCAGCAGCACAGAGCAGTGGAGTGACCGGTGCTGGGAGAGGGCAGGCAGCCCCTGCCTTTCGGGCAGGAACACAGACCCTGACTGTGGTGCTGGGAGGGGGTGCGGCCCACCTTCCTACATGGGCAGTCTGCAACATCTGACAGCAGCATCCTGAGGGGCAGTGAACCACCCACCCACAGCAAAAGAGAGCTGCACCTGACGAGTGTTGGGAGGAGGCGTGATCTGCTTGCTGACCGGCACTGGGGTCAGCACAGATGAGGGCGCCGATGGAGGGCCCCTCTGGAAAGAGCAAGCTGAGCTTCCAAAACAGGATGAAGACCGAAGGACTTCACATTAAAAGCACAGAGTATCCAGGAGAATACCGAACACCCCCCCTTTTTTAAAAATCTGTTTTGCCTTTTCTATTTTCTATTATCCTTTTAATTTTTACTTCTAAATATTTATATATATCCCCAGTTTTAATCCCTCTAAATTTATTTTCAATATTTTTATTATTATTATTTTTAAAATTTCGGCTTCAACTGTCTCTTTTTCTATTCATTACACAATGTTTTCAAACATTTTTTTCTCCCTTCTTTGAAAATTCTTTCTCTTTCTCTCTTTTTCTCTTTTCTAAGATTATTTCTACATAGGCATTAGATACATAAACTCTTTAAGGACAACAATAGAAAACTGATATTCCATAAACCACCATGCCAGAGAGGTATTAGCAAGATGAAGAAGCAGAGAAGTCATTCCCAATTAAAAGAACAATAGAAATCCCCTGAAAGCACAGTCAATGAGATAGACAACGATAGCTTACTACATCAAGATATCAAAAAAGGAGTGATCAAAGTACTGAAGGAATTAAAGGAGATAGTGCTTAGAGATATAAAATATGTCAAAAATGAAATGGAAGCTATAAAGAAGAGATAAGTAGAAATGGTAAAATCACTGGCTTAGATGAGGAATGATCTAAAGGCTGTGCAAAGCAGACTAGATAATGCAGAGGAACGAATTAGCGACCTAGAAGACAGGACAATAGAAAGCAAACAATCAGAAGAGCTACAAGATAAACAAATAAAAACAAATGAAAATAACATAAGGGACCTATGGGATAATATAAAATGTGTCAATCTTCGCATAATAGGGGTCCCAGAAGGGGAAGAATGATCAAAGGAATTGAAAAGTTTTTGAAGAAATCATGACTGAACATTTACCAAACTTAAAGAAGAAATCAGATATCCAAAAACAGGAAGCTCAGAGGGTCCCAAACAGGAAGAACCCAAACAGACACACACCAAGGCATATCATAATCAAGAGGGCCACAGTCAAGGATAAAGAAGTGACCCTAAAGGCAGCAAGAGAAAAGCAAATAGTGAGTTACAAGGGAACCCCCATAAGACTCTCAGCTGATTTCTCTACACAAACACTACAGGCCAGAAGGGAGTGGCAAGACATTCAAAGTCCTGAATGAAAAAAAGATGCAGCCTAAGATACTTTATCCAGCAAAGCTATCCTTTAGGAAAGAAGGAGACATAAAAAATTTCACAGACAAGAAAAAGCTACGAGTTCAGCAACATGAAGCGCATGCTAAGAGAAATATTGTAAGGCCTACTCTAAATACAAAAGCAGCAGGGTGCTACAGAAATGAGAAACTCACAACTGGAAAGGTGATAACTCATGAATTACAAACAAAATAAACACGAAATTATAAAAGAAGACATACATATCATTGAGAGTGGAAGAGACAGTCAAGAGAACATAGAAATCTTTTTTCTTTCTTTTTTAAATTTTTTGTTCTCGGGAGGATGGATTTGAGATCATGTTACTATCAGTTTCACAAAAACAGTAATAGTAATGGGCTAATAGACTTACAAAAAAGGGTAACCACAAGCCAAAACAGACAAGGGAGTCAAAAAAATAAATAAGATCCATGGAAACATAAAGGAAAGTTACCAAACCATAAAAGGAAGAAGAAAGGAGCGAGGAGGAAATACCAACTCAACTGCAAAGATAAGTACAAAATGGCAATGAACACACATCTATCATTAATTACTGTCAATGTTAATGCACTAAGTGCTCCAGTCAAAAGACATAGAAGTGGCAGACTGCATAATAAAGCAAGAATCTTCAATATGCTGCATACAAGAGACTCAGTTTAGGGAGGAGGACACATATAGATTGACAGTGAAAGGATGGAAAAGGATATTCCATGCAAATGGAATAGCCAAAAAAGCAGGTGTTGCAGTACTGATTTCAGACAAAACAGACTTTAAAACAAAGGCCATAAAGATAAAGAAGGACATTTTATAATGATTAAAGCAGTGATACAAGTTGAGGATATTACACTCATTAATACATATGCACCCAATATAGGAGCACCTAAGTACATAAAAATATTACTAACAAAGATAAAGGGGGATATTGATGAGAATACTATCATAGTTGGAGATTTTAACACCACATTAACATCACTACACAGATCTTCCAGACAGAAAATAAATAAGGCAAAAGAGAAATTAAATAATGCAATAGAAAAGTTAGATTTGGTATATATTTTCAGAGCATTAAACCACTGACAAAATAGGATACACAGTCGTTCCAAGTGCACATGGGACACTTTCCAGGATTGAACATGTACTTGTGCACAAAGGAAACCTCAGCAATTTTAAGAAGATAGAAATTATCTCAAGCACCTTTACTGACCACAATGCCATGAAACTAGAAATCAACAACAGAGAAACAAAGGAGAACAAAAGGAAGACATGGAGAATAAACAATACGTTATTAAAAAAAATGTGTCTATGAGGAAATCAAAACTGAAATTAAAAATACCTTGAGACATATGAAAATGAAAGCACAATCACACAAAATTTGTGGGACACAGCAAAGGCAGTGCTAAGAGGGAAGTTTATAGAAATACAGGCCTTCCTCAAAAAAGAAGAACAATCTGAAAGAAACAACTTAACCCACCAGCTGAGTGAACAAGGAAAAGAAGAACAAAAATCCCCAAAAGGCAGCAGAAGGAAGGAAATTATAAAGATTAGGGAGGAAATAAATAAAATACAGATTAAAAAGACCATAGAAAAAATCAACCAAACCCAAAGATGTTTTTTTGAAAAAGGAAACAAAATCGACAAACTCTGGCCAAACACACAAAGAAGAAAAAAGAGAGATCACAAATTAGCAGAATAAGAAAGGATAATGGAGATATTACAACAAATAAAAGAGAAATACAGAATATCATACAAGAATATTACAAAAAATTATATGGAACCAAACTGGATAACCTAGAGGAGATGGACAAGTTTCTGGAAACACACTGTCCACCAAGACTGAATCAAGAAGAAACAGACCCCTTGAACAAACAGATCACTAGAAATGAAATTGAATTAGCAGTAAAAAAAAAAAAAAAAAAAAACTCCCTACAAATAAGTGTCCAGGGCCAGATGGCTTCACCAGGGAATTCTACCAAACATGCAAAGAAGAACTCATACCAGTCCTTCTCAAAATTTTCCAGAAGATCAAAAAGGAGGGAATACTCCCAAACGCATTCTATGAAGCCACTGTCACCCTCATACCAAAACCAGGCAAAGACACTACCAAAAAAGGAATTATATGCCAATATCACTGATGAAAATAGAAGCCAAAATTCTCACCAAAATATTAGCAAATAGAATCCAACAACACATAAAAAAGTTTATACATCATGACGAAGTGGGGTTCATCCCAGGGACACAAGGGTGGTTCAACATATGGAAATCAATCAATGTAATAATGTAATAAATCCTATCAACAAGAGAAAGGACAAAAAACACATGATCTTCTCAATAGGTACAGAAAAAACATTTGATAAAATTCAACACCCATTCATGATAAAAACTCTCACCAAAGTTGGTATAGAGGGTACATAACATAATAAAAACCTATCTATGACAAACCTACAGCAAACAAAGTACTCAAAGGTGAAAAACTACCAAAGTTCACACTAAAAATCTGGACAAGACAAGGATGCCCACTATCCCCATCCTATTCAACCAGTAGTCTTGGAAGTCCTACTGCCCAGCATCAAGGCAGACAGAGAAACAAAAGGGATCCAAATTGGAAAGAGAGGTTAAACTTGTACTATATATGCCAACGACATGTTACTGTATATAGAAAACCCTAAAGGTCCACACAAAACTACTAGGAGCTGATCGAAAGCATTCAGCAGAGGGAGCAGATTACAACATTAACGTTCAAAAAATCGGTGGCATTTCATTACACTATTGATGAATCAACAGAAAAGAATAGAAAAGAACATCCCACTTATAATAGCACCCAAAGTAATAAAATATCTGGGAATAAATCTAACCAAGGAGGTGAAAGAATTATACAGGGAAAACTGTAAACCATTGTTGAAGGAAATTAAAGAAGACTTAAAAAAATGGAAAGATACCCCATGCTCTTGGATTGGAAGAACAATATTGTTAAAATGGTCACACTGCCCAAGGCAATCTACAGATTTCATGCAATCCCTATCAAATTACCCAGGACATACTTCATAAAACTAGAAGAAATCACAATAAAATTCATATGGAAACACAAATAACCTAGAATTGCCAAAGCATTACTGAAGAGAAAGAAAGAGGCTGGAGGAATAACTCTCCCAGACTTCAGAAAATACTATAGAGCTACAGTCATCAAGACAGCATGGTATTGGTACAAAAGCAGACCTATAGACCGTTGGAACAGAATAGAGAGCCCAGAAATGAACCCACAAACTTCTGGTCACCTAATCTTTGACAAAGGATGCAAGAATATACAATGGAATAAAGACAGTCTCTTCAGCAAATGGTTTTGGGTAAACTGGACAGCAGCGTGTAAAACAATGAAGCTAGAACACTCCCTTACACCATACACAGAAAGCAACTCAAGATAGATCAAAGACTTAAACATAAGGCAAGATACAATAAACCTCCTAGAGGAAAATATAGGCAAACCACTTTCTGACATACATCTGAAAAATTTTCTCCTAGAAGAAATAAAAGCAAGAATAAACAAATGGGACCTAGTGAAACTTACAAGCTTCTGCACAGCAAAGGAAGCCATAAGTAAAACAAAAAGTCAACCTACTAAATGGGAAAATTGTTTTTGCAAATGCAACCAACAAAGGCCTGATCTGCAGAATATATAAGCAGCTCATATGACTTAATAAGATACAACCAAACAACCCAATCCAAAAATGGACAAAAGGCCTTAACAAGCAATTCTCCAAGGAAGACATACAAATGATCAATAGGCACATGAACAAATGCTCAATATCACTAATTATCAGAGAAATGCAAATCAAAACTACAATGAGGTATCACCTCACACTAGTCAGAATGGCCATCATACAAAAGTCCACAAATGACAAATGCTGGAGAGGCTGTGGAGAAAAGGGGACCCTCGTTCCCTTTTAGTGGGAATGCAGTTTGGTGCAGCCACTGTGGAAAACAGTATGGAGATTCCTCAAAAGACTAGGAATAGACTTACCTTATGACCCAGGAATACCGCTCCTCTAGACACATATCCAGAAGGAACCCTACACCAGGATGGCACCTGCACCCCAATGTCCATAGCAATATTATTTACAATAGCCAAGACACAGAAACAGACTAGATGTCCATCAACAGATGACTGGATAAAGAAGAGGTGGTATATATATACAATAGAATACTACTCAGACATAAAACCCGACAACATAATGCCATTTGCAGCAACATGGATTTTCCTGGAGAATGTCATTCTAACTGATGTAAGCAAGAAAGAGAAAGAAATATACCATATGAGATCGCTCATATGTGTAATCTAAAAAACAAACAAAAAAAAGGAAAACAAACAAAAAAATGAAGCATAAATGCAAAACAGAAATAGACTCACAGACATAGAGTATAAACTTGTGGTTGCCAAGGGATGGGGGGTGGGAAGAGATAGACTGGGATTTCAAAATTGTAGAATAGATAAACAAAACTATACTGTATAGCATAGGGAAATATATACAAGATCTTATGCTAGCTCACAAAGAAAAAAATGTGACAATGAATAGATACATGTTCATATATAACTGAAAAATTGTGCTCTCATCTCGAATTAGATACAACACTGTAAAATGATTTTATTATAATAAACGAAGTGTTATAAAAATCTGATCCATAAGGATGTGGGCTATACTCCAAAGGAACTGTACGATATTTCCCATTGTAAGTGATAAAATATGGGGGATGGATGTTAAAATGCATAAGGGGTGCACAATTGGAATAGACAAAGTGAGCACTGACATTGGTTCCCAGTCAGTTAGTGAAGGAAGGGCTTAAACTTGGATTACATAGTATTTATTGATATGATTCCACTAAGCAGAGTGTGAATTTAATGTAGCTTCTGTGTGGAATTTAAGAAAGAACACTAGCAGTTTGTCTGAAGCATGGCTGGAAAGGTGGCCTAGAAACACAATCAATGCCAGAATGGCCTGGGCATGATGTAGAGAGAGGAATACAAAGGGATAGTGAGACTGGCCTTAGAGTCAATTTACCTTGTGAGAACTGCTCACTCACAACGTGGGGTCCAGGGAATGTTCCTTTACCTTAGTTGTGAGGAATGAATGTGTGAGGGTGAGTCCCAGAATCCTTGAAGAGCTCTGTGATTTTTGGTCTCTGTAGAACAGAAAACACCCTGGAGAAGCAATCACTGAACTGGAGAATCTAAACACTATGGAGGGTAATTGGCTCTCTTGATGGCAGGTGCCAGGAGGTAGCACACAATCACCAAAGGCAAAATGTGACTGGATTTTTGTAAACATTAGAGTGAAACAGCAGCAATCAGAATAGACTGAATCACAGAGACATATGACATGGGCTGGCTGATCAAGGTGTTCCTAGACATGAAATAGATGGGATGAGTACCAAATTCATATGTGATTTGTATCCAGGTCAAATGAATAAATGTCTGTCTAGAATCATTGAGCAAACAGTCAGAATCCCTGTTCAAAATCAATTCCTACACTTGAAAGAGTTTACAGAAACTGAAACTGTTGAATAAAAAGACAGCTTATGGTCCCCTTGAGGAAGGACCCTGGTAAGCTGCCAAAAATGAACGTTATTAATGTTCCTCCCATCCTACCCCATAGGAGGGACTTACCACTGTGAGCATCCACTGGGGAAAGAATTTAATCAGAACTTTTGGGGAGTTCTGGACACAGGCTGTGAACTGACAGTAATTCCAAGAGAGTGAAAATTTCACTGAGAACTAGAAGACAGAGTAGGGATATATGGAGGTCAGGAGATCAGTGGAGTTTTGGCTCAAGTCTTATCTCATAGTCAGCATGGTACACCCCTCTCCTTAGTCTCGTTTCTCCAGAAAACAACAACAATAGAATACATATATCAATGTTTAATAATAACTATGTCATATCTCTATAGGTATCTATCCCTTTATTTATATATTATTGTCTGACTATCTATCTACCTACCTACCTAAGTACTGATCTATCATGATCAATATATCAGTGTAAATTCATTCTAAGAAATTTTCTTACATGAATATGGAGCCTGAGAAATTCTAAGACTGTAGTCAGCAAGCTGGAGGACAAGATCCCATCTGAGTGTGATGGTTTAGGGAAATTCAAAGCAGAACAAAGGTGGAATTCTAGTCTGAGCCCAAGTCTGAGTTTAAAGGCAGGAGAAGACTGGCATCTCAGGACAAAGGTAAGCAGAAGGAACACATTTTCCCTTACTCTGCTGTTTGTCATTGTTTTTCTATTCTGCCCTTCAGTGAGTTGGATGAGGCCCCCTGCATTGGGCACGAGTATGTACTTTACTCAGTCTAAAGATTCTAAATGTCATCT
>NC_045719.1:26303046-26323542 GCF_009834535.1 Camelus ferus | reverse complement strand
ACTGAGAAACCAGAGTGAAAGTTATCCTGCAACCATTTCCTTTGTTGCTGCTTGAAGGAACGTCTCTCCACATGCTCAGTTCTGAGATATAAGTGTGTTTGAAAGCAGGATTCACCAAGCTTGTTGGCCACCACCAAAGATTCTTTAAAGCTTGCAAACTGCACATCAAATATTATATGGGTATTTTCTAGCTCCAACTCGGTTTTCCACCAAAAAAAAGCAGGAACTTCAAGAAGCACTAGGAAACAGACTGGAAACCAGAGTAAAAGTTTCTGCTGCAAAGAGCTCACATTGTGCCAGATGAAAGAACGTCTCTCACAAGCTTCTTTCTGAGAGATAGGTGTGTGTGAACACCATTCTTCCCCTAGCTTGTTGGGAAAAAAACGTTTTGTTTTCATTGCTAACTACACTCCTTACATAGATCAAGGGAAAGAACAAAACCCCAACCGGTTATTCAGTGATAAATTCGGAATTTCAAATCTAACTAGGAAACAGACTGAGAATGCAGAGTAAAAGTATCTCTGCAAAGCGATCGCTTTCTGCTAGATTAAAGAAACTACTTACCACAAGCTCAGTTCTGAATACAGTGGTGTTTGAAAGCCGTCCTTCAATAGCCTGCTGGAAAATGATGATTCTTTAAGGTTGAAAATTACACACCATACAATTATATGGGAGGCAACAGCTCCAACATGCTTTTCACTGAAAACTGCAGGAACTTCAAAGCGGCCTAGGAAACAGGATGAGAAACCAAGAATAAAAGTTTCCCTTGCAAACTGTTTCATTTGTGCTCGTTGAACAAACGTTCTCTCACATGCTCACTTTGAGATATCGTGTGTTTGAAAAGCAGTCCTCACCGGCTTTTCGGGACACACAAACTTCTGATCAATAGCAAACTACCCACCATAACATATACATGTAGGGAGGTAGAGGTTGCACCTCAGTTTTCCTGTAAAAACGCAGGAAATTCAAAATCGGCTCTAGGACAACGTGAGAATCCAGAGTAGGAGTTTCTCCACTGTCCTGTTCCAATTGTGCTTGATGAAGAATGTCTTCCAGATGCTGGATATGAGAGGTATGTGTGGTGAAAGTCGTCCTTCATGTAGGTGTTGGGAACACAAAGTGTTGTTCAGTTGCAATTTCACTCCATACATATATATGGGGGGAAGTATGGTTTCCAACACGGATTTACACAGAACCTGCAGGAAATTCATCCTGGCACTAGGATACAGACTGAGAATACAGAGCAAAGTTTTTCTGCAACCAGTCCATTTGTGCATAGATAAATGAAATATCCACATCATGCACAGTTCGGATGAAGTAAACTTTGAAAGTGTTCTTCACCAATTGGGGGAAGACAATGTTTCTTTTTCAGTTGAAAACTGCACTCCATATATATATATGGGGAGTGACATTCCAACACGGTTTTCCAGTGAAAACTGCAGGAACTTCAAATGGTCACTAGGAATCAGGACTGAAAACCAGAGTGAAAGTTATCCTGCAACCAGTTCCCTTTGTGTGCTTGAAGGACGTCTCTACACATGCTCAGTTCTGAGGATAATGTATTTGAAAGCCATCCTTCACCTGGTTTGTTGGGAAAAAAAAGTTCTTTTTGAGGTACAAAACAAATCTCCTTACATATATGAGTGGAGAAAATAGCTCCAACATGGTTTTCCAGGAAAAACTGCAGGAACTTCAAACCGGCCCTAGAAAACAGGACTGAGAAACCAGAGTAAAAGTTTCTCTGCAACCCGTTCCCTTGGTGCTAGTTTGAACGAACTTTCTCTCCACATGTCAGTTCTGAGTTATAAGTGTGTTTGAAAGCCGTACTTCCAAGCGTTGGCCACACAAAGATCTTAAAGCTTGCAAAATGCACTCCAAATATTTATAGGTAGTTCCAAGCTGCAACTCGGTTTTCCACCAAAAAAAAGCAGGAACTTCAAGAAGCACTAGGAAACAGACTGAGAAACCAGAGTAAAAGTTTCTGCTGCAAAAGAGATCACATTTGCCAGATGAAAGAACGACTCTCCACAAGCTCGTTTCTGAGAGATAGGTGTGTGTGAAAAACCATCTTCCCTAGCTTGTTGGGAAAAAACGTTTTTGTTTTCATTTTCTAACTACACTCCTTACATATATCAAGGGAAAGAACAAGCCCCAAAGGGTTATTCAGTGATTAAATTCAGGAATTTCAAATCATACTAGGAAACAGACTGAGAATGCAGAGTAAAAGTATCTTCTGCAAAGCGATCGCTTTCTGCTAGATTAATGAACTACTCTCCACAAGCTCAGTTCTGAGATACAGGTGTGTTTGAAAGCCGTCCTTCAACTAGCCTGCTGGGAAAACGATGATTCTTTAAGGTTGCAAATTACACTCCATACATATATATGGGGAGGCACAAGCTCCAACATGCTTTTCCACTGAAAACTGCAGGAACTTCAAAGCGGCACTAGGAAACAGACTGAGAAACCAGAGTAAAAGTTTCCCTTGCAAACTGTTTCATTTGTGCTCGTTGAACAAACGACTCTCCACATGCTCACTTCTGAGATATACGTGTGTTTGAAAGCAGTACTTCACCTGGCTTTTCGGGAAAACAAACTTTCTCATCAGTAGCAAACTACCCACCATACATATACATGTAGGGAGGTAGAGGTTGCACCTCAGTTTTCCTGTAAAAACTGCAGGAATTTCAAATCGGCACTAGGAAGGAGACCGAGAATCCAGAGTAGAAGTTTCTCCAATGACCCGTTCCAATTGTGCTTGATGAACGAATGTCTCTCCAGATGCTCGGATATGAGAGGTATGTGTGTGTGAAAGTCGTCCTTCATGTAGGTTGTTGGGAACACAAAGTTTGTTTTCAGTTGCAAATTTCACTCCATACATATATATGGGGAAGTACTGGTTCCAACACGGATTTACACAGAAACCTGCAGGAAATTCATCCTGGCACTAGGATACAGACTGAGAATACAGAGCAAAAGTTTCTTCTGCAACCAGTTCCATTTGTGCTAGATAAATGAAATATCCTCATCATGCACAGTTCGGATGAGTAACTGTGAAAGTGTTCTTCACCAAGTTTGGGGGAAGACAATGTTTCTTTTCAGTTGAAAAACTGCACTCCATATATATACATGGGGAGTGACATTTTCCAACTCGGTTTTCCAGTGAAAACTGCAGGAACTTCAAATGGTCACTAGAATCAGACTGAGAAACCAGAGTAAAAGTTATCCTGCAACCAGTTCCTTTTGTGCTGCTTGAAGGAACGTCTCTCCACAAGCTCAGTTCTGAGATATAAGTGTGTTTGAAAGCCGTACTTCACCAATCTTGTTGGCCACACAAAGATTCATAAAGCTTGCAAAATGCACTCCAAATATTTATATGGGTAGTTTCTAGCTCCAACTCGGTTTTCCACCGAAAAAACCAGGAACTTCAAAGAAGCACTAGGAAACAGACTGAGAAACCAGAGTAAATGTTTCTGCTGCAAAGAGATCACATTGTGCCAGATGAAAGAACGACTCTCCACAAGCTTGTTTCTGAGAGATAGGTGTGTGTGAACACCATTCTTCCCCTATCTTGTTGGGAAAACAACGTTTTTGTTTCCATTTGCTAACTACACTCCTTACATATATCAAGGGAAAGAACAAGCCGCAACTCGGTTATTCAGTGATAAATTCAGGAATTTCAAATCATACTAGGAAACAGACAGAGAATGCAGAGTAAAAGTATCTTCTGCAAAGCGATCGCTTTCTGCTAGATTAAAGAACTACTCTCCACAAGCTCAGTTCTGAGATACAGGTGTGTTTGAAAGCCGTCCTTCAACTAGCCTGCTGGGAAAACGATGATTCTTTAAGGTTGCAAATTACACTCCATACATATATATGGGGAGGCACAAGCTCCAACATGCTTTTCCACTGAAAACTGCAGGAACTTCAAAGCGGCACTATGAAACAGACTGAGAAACCAGAGTAAAATTTCCCTTGCAAACTTTTCATTTGTGCTCGATGAACAAACGTCTCTCCACATGCTCACTTCTGAGATATACGTGTGTTTGAAAGCAGTCCTTCACCTGGCTTTTCGGGAACACAAACTTTCTCATCAGTAGCAAACTACCCACCATACATATACATGTAGGGAGGTAGAGGTTGCACCTCAGTTTTCCTGTAAAAACTGCAGGAATTTCAAATCGGCACTAGGAAACAGACTGAGAATCCAGAGTAGACGTTTCTCCACTGACCCGTTCCAATTGTGCTTGATGAACGAATGTCCCTCCAGATGCTCGTATATGAGAGGTATGTGTGTGTGAAAGTCGTCCTTCACGTAGGTTGTTGGGAACACAAAGTTTGTTTTCAGTTGCAAATTTCACTCCATACATATATATGGGGAAGTACTGGTTCCAACACGGATTTACACAGAAACCTGCAGGAAATTCATCCTGGCACTAGGATACAGACTGAGAATACAGAGCAAAAAGTTTCTTCTGCAACCAGTTCCATTTGTGCTAGATAAATGAAATATCCTCATCATGCAAAGTTCGGATGAGTAACTGTGAAAGTGTTCTTCACCAAGTTTGGGGGAAGACAATGTTTCTTTTCAGTTGAAAACTGCACTCCATATATATACATGGGGAGTGACATTTTCCAACTCGGTTTTTCCAGTGAAAACTGCAGGAACTTCAAATGGTCACTAGGAATCAGACTGAGAAACCAGAGTAAAAGTTATCCTGCAACCAGTTCCCTTTGTGCTGCTTGAAGGAACGTCTCTCCACAAGCTCAGATCTGAGATATAAGTGAGTTTGAAAGCCGTACTTCACCAAGCTTGTTGGCCACACAAAGATTCATAAAGCTTGCAAACTGCACTCCAAATATTTATATGGGTAGTTTCTAGCTCCAACTCGGTTTTCCACCGAAAAAAGCAGGAACTTCAAGAAGCACTAGGAAACAGACTGAGAAACCAGAGTAAAAGTTTCTGCTGCAAAGAGATCACATTGTGCCAGATGAAAGAACGACTCTCCACAAGCTCGTTTCTGAGAGATAGGTGTGTGTGAAAACCATTCTTCCCCTAGCTTGTTGGGAAAACAACGTTTTTGTTTTCATTTGCTAACTACACTCCTTACATATATCAAGGGAAAGAACAAACCCCAACTCGGTTATTCAGTGATAAATTCAGGAATTTCAAATCATACTAGGAAACAGACTGAGAATGCAGAGTAAAAGTATCTTCTGCAAAGCGATCGCTTTCTGCTAGATTAAAGAACTACTCTCCACAAGCTCAGTTCTGAGATACAGGTGTGTTTGAAAGCCGTCCTTCAACTAGCCTGCTGGGAAAACGATGATTCTTTAAGGTTACAAATTACACTCCATACATATATATGGGGAGGCACAAGCTCCAACATGCTTTTCCACTGAAAACTGCAGGAACTTCAAAGCGGCACTAGGAAACAGCCTGAGAAACCAGAGTAAAATTTCCCTTGCAAACTTTTTCATTTGTGCTCGATGAACTAACGTCTCTCCACATGCTCACTTCTGAGATATACGTGTGTTTGAAAGCAGTCCTTCACCTGGCTTTTCGGGAACACAAACTTTCTCATCAGTAGCAAACTACCCACCATACATATACATGTAGGGAGGTAGAGGTTGCACCTCAGTTTTCCTGTAAAAACTGCAGGAATTTCAAATCGGCACTAGGAAACAGACTGAGAATCCAGAGTAGAAGTTTCTCCACTGACCCGTTCCAATTGTGCTTGATGAACGAATGTCCCTCCAGATGCTCGTATATGAGAGGTATGTGTGTGTGAAAGTCGTCCTTCACGTAGGTTGTTGGGAACACAAAGTTTGTTTTCAGTTGCAAATTTCACTCCATACATATATATGGGGAAGTACTGGTTCCAACACGGATTTACACAGAAACCTGCAGGAAATTCATCCTGGCACTAGGATACAGACTGAGAATACAGAGCAAAAGTTTCTTCTGCAACCAGTTCCATTTGTGCTAGATAAATGAAATATCCTCATCATGCACAGTTCGGATGAGTAACTGTGAAAGTGTTCTTCACCAAGTTTGGGGGAAGACAATGTTTCTTTTCAGTTGAAAACTGCACTCCATATATATACATGGGGAGTGACATTTTCCAACTCGGTTTTCCAGTGAAAACTGCAGGAACTTCAAATGGTCACTAGGAATCAGACTGAGAAACCAGAGTAAAAGTTATCCTGCAACCAGTTCCCTTTGTGCTGCTTGAAGGAACGTCTCTCCACAAGCTCAGATCTGAGATATAAGTGTGTTTGAAAGCCGTACTTCACCAAGCTTGTTGGCCACACAAAGATTCATAAAGCTTGCAAACTGCACTCCAAATATTTATATGGGTAGTTTCTAGCTCCAACTCGGTTTTCCACCGAAAAAAGCAGGAACTTCAAGAAGCACTAGGAAACAGACTGAGAAACCAGAGTAAAAGTTTCTGCTGCAAAGAGATCACATTGTGCCAGATGAAAGAACGACTCTCCACAAGCTCGTTTCTGAGAGATAGGTGTGTGTGAAAACCATTCTTCCCCTAGCTTGTTGGGAAAACAACGTTTTTGTTTTCATTTGCTAACTACACTCCTTACATATATCAAGGGAAAGAACAAACCCCAACTCGGTTATTCAGTGATAAATTCAGGAATTTCAAATCATACTAGGAAACAGACTGAGAATGCAGAGTAAAAGTATCTTCTGCAAAGCGATCGCTTTCTGCTAGATTAAAGAACTACTCTCCACAAGCTCAGTTCTGGGATACAGGTGTGTTTGAAAGCCGTCCTTCAACTAGCCTGCTGGGAAAACGATGATTCTTTAAGGTTACAAATTACACTCCATACATATATATGGGGAGGCACAAGCTCCAACATGCTTTTCCACTGAAAACTGCAGGAACTTCAAAGCGGCACTAGGAAACAGACTGAGAAACCAGAGTAAAAGTTTCCCTTGCAAACTGTTTCATTTGTGCTCGTTGAACAAAAGTCTCTCCACATGCTCACTTCTGAGATATACGTGTGTTTGAAAGCAGTCCTTCACCTGGCTTTTTGGGAACACAAACTTTCTCATCAGTAGCAAACTACCCACCATACATATACATGTAGGGAGGTAGAGGTTGCACCTCAGTTTTCCTGTAAAAACTGCAGGAACTTCAAATCGGCACTAGGAAACAGACTGAGAATCCAGAGTAGGAGTTTCTCCACTGACCCGTTCCAATTTTGCTTGATGAACGAATGTCTCTCCAGATGATCAGTTATGAGAGGTATGTGTGTGTGAAAGTCGTCCTTCATGTAGGTTGTTGGGAACACAAAGTTTGTTTTCAGTTGCAAATTTCACTCCATACATATATATGGGGAAGTACTGGTTCCAACACGGATTTACACAGAAACCTGCAGGAAATTCATCCTGGCACTAGGATACAGACTGAGAATACAGAGCAAAAGTTTCTTCTGCAACCAGTTCCATTTGTGCTAGATAAATGAAATATCCTCATCATGCACAGTTTGAATGAGTAACTGTGAAAGTGTTCTTCACCAAGTTTGGGGGAAGACAATGTTTCTTTTCAGTTGAAAACTGCACTCCATATATATATATGGGGAGTGACATTTTCCAACTCGGTTTTCCAGTGAAAACTGCAGGAACTTCAAATGGTCACTAGGAATCAGACTGAGAAACCAGAGTGAAAGTTATCCTGCAACCAGTTCCCTTTGTGCTGCTTGAAGGAACGTCTCTCCACAAGCTCAGTTCTGAGATATAAGTGTGTTTGAAAGCCGTACTTCACCAATCTTGTTGGCCACACAAAGATTCATAAAGCTTGCAAACTGCACTCCAAATATTTATATGGGTAGTTTCTAGCTCCAACTCGGTTTTCCACTGAAAAAACCAGGAACTTCAAAGAAGCACTAGGAAACAGACTGAGAAACCAGAGTAAAAGTTTCTGCTGCAAAGAGATCACATTATGCCAGATGAAAGAACGACTCTCCACAAGCTTGTTTCTGAGAGAAAGGTGTGTGTGAAAACCATTCTTCCCCTAGCTTGTTGGGAAAACAACGTTTTTTTTTCATTTGCTAACTACACTCCTTACATATATCAAGGGAAAGAACAAGCTGCAACTCGGTTATTCAGAGATAAATTCAGGAATTTCAAATCATACTAGGAAACAGACAGAGAATGCAGAGTAAAAGTATCTTCTGCAAAGCGATCGCTTTCTGCTAGATTAAAGAACTACTCCCCACAAGCTCAGTTCTGAGATACAGGTGTGTTTGAAAGCCGTCCTTCAACTAGCCTGCTGGGAAAACGATGATTCCTTAAGGTTGCAAATTACACTGCATACATATATATGGGGAGGCACAAGCTCCAACATGCTTTTCCACTGAAAACTGCAGGAACTTCAAAGCGGCACTAGGAAACAGACTGAGAAACCAGAGTAAAAGTTTCCCTTGCAAACTTTTCCATTTGTGCTCGATGAACAAACGTCTCTCCACATGCTCACTTCTGAGATATACGTGTGTTTGAAAGCAGTACTTCACCTGGCTTTTCGGGAACACAAACTTTCTCATCAGTAGCAAACTACCCACCATACTTATACATGTAGGGAGGTAGAGGTTGCACCTCAGTTTTCCTGTAAAAACTGCAGGAACTTCAAATCGGCACTAGGAAACAGACTGAGAATCCAGAGTAGGGGTTTCTCCACTGACCCGTTCCAATTGTGCTTGATGAACGAATGTCCCTCCAGATGCTTGTATATGAGAGGTATGTGTGTGTGAAAATCGTCCTTCATGTAGGTTGTTGGGAACACAAAGTTTGTTTTCAGTTGCAAATTTCACTCCATACATATATATGGGGAAGTACTGGTTCCAACACGGATTTACACAGAAACCTGCAGGAAATTCATCCTGGCACTAGGATACAGACTGAGAATACAGAGCAAAAGTTTCTTCTGCAACCAGTTCCATTTGTGCTAGATAAATGAAATATCCTCATCATGCACAGTTCGGATGAGTAACTGTGAAAGTGTTCTTCACCAAGTTTGGGGGAAGACAATGTTTCTTTTCAGTTGAAAACTGCACTCCATATATATATATGGGGAGTGACATTTTGAAACTCGGTTTTCCAGTGAAAACTGCAGGAACTTCAAATGGTCACTAGGAATCAGACTGAGAAACCAGAGTGAAAGTTATCCTGCAACCAGTTCCCTTTGTGCTGCTTGAAGGAACGTCTCTCCACAAGCTCAGTTCTGAGATATATGTGTGTTTGAAAGCCGTACTTCACCAAGCTTGTTGGCCACACAAAGATTCATAAAGCTTGCAAACTGCACTCCAAATATTTATATGGGTAGTTTCTAGCTCCAACTCGGTTTTCCACCGAAAAAACCAGGAACTTCAAAGAAGCACTAGGAAACAGACTGAGAAACCAGAGTAAAAGTTTCTGCTGCAAAGCGATCACATTGTGCCAGATGAAAGAACGACTCTCCACAAGCTTGTTTCTGAGAGATACGTGTGTGTGAAAACCATTCTTCCCCTAGCTTATTGGGAAAACAACGTTTTTGTTTTCATTTGCTAACTACACTCCTTACATATATCAAGGGAAAGAACAAGCCGCAACTCGGTTATTCAGTGATAAATTCAGGAATTTCAAATCATAGTAGGAAACAGACTGAGAATGCAGAGTAAAATTATCTTCTGCATAGCGATCGCTTTCTGCTAGATTAATGAACTACTCTCCACAAGCTCAGTTCTGAGATACAGGTGTGTTTGAAAGCCGTACTTCAACTACCCTGCTGGGAAAACGATGATTCTTTAAGGTTGCAAATTACACTCCATACGTATATATGGGGAGGCACAAGCTCCAACATGCTTTTCCACTGAAAACTGCAGGAACTTCAAAGCGGCACTAGGAAACAGCCTGAGAAACCAGAGTAAAACTTTCCCTTGCAAACTGTTTCATTTCTGCTCGATGAACAAACGTCTCTCCACATGCTCACTTCTGAGATATATGTGTGTGTGGAAGCAGTTCTTCACTTGATTTTTGGGAACACAAACTTCCTTATTAGTAGCATAATACACTCCACACATACATGTCTTGATGTAGAAGTTCCAACTAGGTTTTCCTGTAACAACTACAGGAAATTCAAATCGGCAGCAGGAAACAGACTGAAAAACCAGAGTAAATGTATCTCCTGCAAACTGTTCACGTTGCCCTATATGAACGAATTTCTCTCCACATGCTCAGTTCTGATATGTAATTGGGTGTGAAAGCCGTACTTCAAATAGCTTGTTGGGAACACAAAGTATTTTTAAGGTTGAAAACTAATTTCCATACATATATACAGGGATGTACTTGTTCCAAAAGCGTTTTACTGGAATAACTGCGGGTACTTAAAACCGGGACTTGGAAAAACTCTGAGAAACCAGGGTAAATGTTACCCTTGCAAACCGTTCCATTTGTGCTAGATGAACGAACGTCTCTCCACATGCTCAGATCTGAGACATAAGTGTGTTTGAAAGCAGTCCTTCACCTGTTTTTTCAGGAACACAAGCTTTCTCATCGGTAGCAAACTACATTACCTACATATATAGACGGTGGTAGAGGTTCCAACACGGTTTTCCTGTAAAAACTGCAGATATATCAAAGCGGCTCTAGGAAACAGACTGAGAATTCAGAGTAAATGTTTCTCCTGCAAACAGTTCAATTTGTCCGAGATGAACCAACGTCTCTCCACATGCTCAGTTCGGATATGTAAGAGTGTGTGAAGGCCGTCCTTCAACTAGCTTGTTGGAACACAAAGATACTTTAAGTTTGCAAACTGCACTCCATACATATATATGGGTAGTTTCTAGCTCCAACTCGGTTTTCCACAGAAAACTGCAGAAACTTAAAAGCAGCACTAGGAAACAGACTGAGAAACCAGAGTAAAAGTTTCTGCTGCAAAGAGATCACATTGTGCCAGATGAAAGAACGATTCTCCACAAGCTCGTTTCTGAGAGATAGGTGTGTGTGAAAACTATTCTTCCCCTAGCTTGTTGGGAAAACAACGTTTTTCTTTTCACTTGCTAACTAAAGTCCTTATATATATCAAGGAAAGAACAAGCCCCAACTCGGTTATTCAGTAATAAATTCTGGAATTTCAAATCATACTAGGAAACAGACTGAGAATGCAGAGTAAAAGTATCTTCTGCAAGCGATGGATTTGTACTAGATTAATGAACTACAATCCACATGCTCAGTTCTGAGATATAGGTGTGTTTGAAAGCCGTCCTTCAACTAGCTTGCTGGGAAAACGATGATTCTTTAAGGTTGCAAATTACACTCCATACATATATATGGGGAGGCACAAGCTCCAACATGCTTTTCCACTGAAAACTGCAGGAACTTCAAAGCGGCACTAGGAAACAGCCTGAGAAACCAGAGTAAAAGTTTCCCTTGCAAACTGTTTCATTTGTGCTCGATGAACAAACGTCTCTCCACATGCTCACTTCTGAGATATACGTGTGTTTGAAAGCAGTCCTTCACCTGGCTTTTCGGGAACACAAACTTTCTCATCAGTAGCAAACTACCCACCATACATATACATGTAGGGAGGTAGAGGTTGCACCTCAGTTTTCCTGTAAAAACTGCAGGAACTTCAAATCGGCACTAGGAAACAGACTGAGAATCCAGAGTAGAAGTTTCTCCACTGAACCGTTCCAATTGTGCTTGATGAACGAATGTCTCTCCAGATGCTCGGATATGAGAGGTATGTGTGTGTGAAAGTCGTCCTTCATGTAGGTTGTTGGGAACACAAAGTTTGTTTTCAGTTGCAAATTTCACTCCATACATATATATGGGGAAGTACTGGTTCCAACACGGATTTACACAGAAACCTGCAGGAAATTCATCCTGGCACTAGGATACAGACTGAGAATACAGAGCAAAAGTTTCTTCTGCAACCAGTTCCATTTGTGCTAGATAAATGAAATATCCTCATCATGCACAGTTCGGATGAGTAACTGAAAGTGTTCTTCACCAAGTTTGGGGAAGACAATGTTTCTTTTCAGTTGAAAACTGCACTCCATATATATATATGGGGAGTGACATTTTCCAACTCGGTTTTCCAGTGAAAACTGCAGGAACTTCAAATGGTCACTAGGAATCAGACTGAGAAACCAGAGTGAAAGTTATCCTGCAACCAGTTCCCTTTGTGCTGCTTGAAGGAACGTCTCTCCACAAGCTCAGTTCTGAGATATAAGTGTGTTTGAAAGCCGTACTTCACCAATCTTGTTGGCCACACAAAGATTCATAAAGCTTGCAAACTGCACTCCAAATATTTATATGGGTAGTTTCTAGCTCCAACTCGGTTTTCCACCGAAAAAAGCAGGAACTTCAAAGAAGCACTAGGAAACAGACTGAGAAACCAGAGTAAAAGTTTCTGCTGCAAAGAGATCACATTGTGCCAGATGAAAGAACGACTCTCCACAAGCTCGTTTCTGAGAGATAGGTGTGTGTGAAAACCATTCTTCCCCTAGCTTGTTGGGAAAACAACGTTTTTGTTTTCATTTGCTAACTACACTCCTTACATATATCAAGGGAAAGAACAAGCCCCAACTCGGTTATTCAGTGATAAATTCAGGAATTTCAAATCATACTAGGAAACAGACTGAGAATGCAGAGTAAAAGTATCTTCTGCAAAGCGATCGCTTTCTGCTAGATTAATGAACTTCTCTCCACAAGCTCAGTTCTGAGATACAGGTGTGTTTGAAAGCCGTCCTTCAACTAGCCTGCTGGGAAAACGATGATTCTTTAAGGTTGCAAATTACACTCCATACGTATATATGGGGAGGCACAAGCTCCAACATGCTTTTCCACTGAAAACTGCAGGAACTTCAAAGCGGCACTAGGAAACAGCCTGAGAAACCAGAGTAAAATTTCCCTTGCAAACTGTTTCATTTCTGCTCGATGAACAAACGTCTCTCCACATGCTTACTTCTGAGATATATGTGTGTGTGGAAGCAGTTCTTCACTTGATTTTTGGGAACACAAGCTTCCTTATTAGTAGCATAATACACTCCACACATACATGTCTTGATGTAGAAGTTCCAACTAGGTTTTCCTGTAACAACTACAGGAAATTCAAATCGGCAGCAGGAAACAGACTGAAAAACCAGAGTAAATGTATCTCCTGCAAACTGTTCACGTTGCCCTATATGAACGAATTTCTCTCCACATGCTCAGTTCTGATATGTAATTGGGTGTGAAAGCCGTACTTCAAATAGCTTGTTGGGAACACAAAGTATTTTTAAGGTTGAAAACTAATTTCCATACATATATACAGGGATGTACTAGTTCCAAAAGCGTTTTACTGGAATAACTGCGGGTACTTAAAACCGGGACTTGTAAAAAGTCTGAGAAACCAGGGTAAATGTTACCCTTGCAAACCGTTCCATTTGTGCTAGATGAACGAACGTCTCTCCACATGCTCAGATCTGAGACATAAGTGTGTTTGAAAGCAGTCCTTCACCTGTTTTTTCAGGAACACAAGCTTTCTCATCGGTAGCAAACTACATTACCTACATATATAGACGGTGGTGGAGGTTCCAACACGGATATCCTGTAAAAACTGCAGATATTTCAAAGCGGCTCTAGGAAACAGACTGAGAATTCAGAGTAAATGTTTCTCCTGCAAACAGTTCAATTTGTCCGAGATGAACCAACGTCTCTCCACATGCTCAGTTCGGATATGTAAGAGTGTGTGAAGGTCGTCCTTCTACTAGCTTGTTGGAACACAAAGATACTTTAAGTTTGCAAACTGCACTCCATACATATATATGGGTAGTTTCTAGCTCCAACTCGGTTTTCCACTGAAAACTGCAGAAACTTAAAAGCAGCACTAGGAAACAGACTGAGAAACCAGAGTAAAAGTTTCTGCTGCAAAGAGATCACATTGTGCCAGATGAAAGAACGATTCTCCACAAGCTCGTTTCTGAGAGATAGGTGTGTGTGAAAACTATTCTTCCCCTAGCTTGTTGGGAAAACAACGTTTTTCTTTTCACTTGCTAACTAAAGTCCTTATATATATCAAGGAAAGAACAAGCCCCAACTCGGTTATTCAGTAATAAATTCTGGAATTTCAAATCATACTAGGAAACAGAGTGAGAATGCAGAGTAAAAGTATCTTCTGCAAAGCGATCGCTTTCTGCTAGATTAATGAACTACAATCCACATGCTCAGTTCTGAGATATAGGTGTGTTTGAAAGCCGTCCTTCAACTAGCCTGCTGGGAAAACGATGATTCTTTAAGGTTGCAAATTACACTCCATACATATATATGGGGAGGCACAAGCTCCAACATGCTTTTCCACTGAAACCTGCAGGAACTTCAAAGCGGCACTAGGAAACAGCCTGAGAAACCAGAGTAAAAGTTTCCCTTGCAAACTGTTTCATTTGTGCTCGATGAACAAACGTCTCTCCACATGCTCACTTCTGAGATATACGTGTGTTTGAAAGCAGTCCTTCACCTGGCTTTTCGGGAACACAAACTTTCTCATCAGTAGCAAACTACCCACCATACATATACATGTAGGGAGGTAGAGGTTGCACCTCAGTTTTCCTGTAAAAACTGCAGGAACTTCAAATCGGCACTAGGAAACAGACTGAGAATCCAGAGTAGAAGTTTCTCCACTGAACCGTTCCAATTGTGCTTGATGAACGAATGTCTCTCCAGATGCTCGGATATGAGAGGTATGTGTGTGTGAAAGTCGTCCTTCATGTAGGTTGTTGGGAACACAAAGTTTGTTTTCAGTTGCAAATTTCACTCCATACATATATATGGGGAAGTACTGGTTCCAACACGGATTTACACAGAAACCTGCAGGAAATTCATCCTGGCACTAGGATACAGACTGAGAATACAGAGCAAAAGTTTCTTCTGCAACCAGTTCCATTTGTGCTAGATAATGAAATATCCTCATCATGCACAGTTCGGATGAGTAACTGTGAAAGTGTTCTTCACCAAGTTTGGGGGAAGACAATGTTTCTTTTCAGTTGAAAACTGCACTCCATATATATATATGGGGAGTGACATTTTCCAACTCGGTTTTCCAGTGAAAACTGCAGGAACTTCAAATGGTCACTAGGAATCAGACTGAGAAACCAGAGTGAAAGTTATCCTGCAACCAGTTCCCTTTGTGCTGCTTGAAGGAACGTCTCTCCACAAGCTCAGTTCTGAGATATAAGTGTGTTTGAAAGCCGTACTTCACCAAGCTTGTTGGCCACACAAAGATTCATAAAGCTTGCAAACTGCACTCCAAATATTTATATGGGTAGTTTCTAGCTCCAACTCGGTTTTCCACCGAAAAAAGCAGGAACTTCAAGAAGCACTAGGAAACAGACTGAGAAACCAGAGTAAAAGTTTCTGCTGCAAAGAGATCACATTGTGCCAGATGAAAGAACGACTCTCCACAAGCTCGTTTCTGAGAGATAGGTGTGTGTGAAAACCATTCTTCCCCTAGCTTGTTGGGAAAACAACGTTTTTGTATTCATTTGCTAACTACACTCCTTACATATATCAAGGGAAAGAACAAGCCCGAACTTGGTTATTCAGTGATAAATTCAGGAATTTCAAATCATACTAGGAAACAGACTGAGAATGCAGAGTAAAAGTATCTTCTGCAAAGCGATCGCTTTCTGCTAGATTAAAGAACTACTCTCCACAAGCTCAGTTCTGAGATACAGGTGTGTTTGAAAGCCGTCCTTCAACTAGCCTGCTGGGAAAACGATGATTCTTTAAGGTTGCAAATTACACTCCATACATATATATGGGGAGGCACAAGCTCCAACATGCTTTTCCACTGAAAACTGCAGGAACTTCAAAGCGGCACTAGGAAACAGACTGAGAAACCAGAGTAAAAGTTTCCCTTGCAAACTGTTTCATTTGTGCTCGTTGAACAAACGTCTCTCCACATGCTCACTTCTGAGATATACGTGTGTTTGAAAGCAGTCCTTCACCTGGCTTTTCGGGAACACAAACTTTCTCATCAGTAGCAAACTACCCACCATACATATACATGTAGGGAGGTAGAGGTTGCACCTCAGTTTTCCTGTAAAAACTGCAGGAACTTCAAATCGGCACTAGGAAACAGACTGAGAATCCAGAGTAGGAGTTTCTCCACTGACCCGTTCCAATTGTGCTTGATGAACGAATGTCTCTCCAGATGCTCGGATATGAGAGGTATGTGTGTGTGAAAGTCGTCCTTCATGTAGGTTGTTGGGAACACAAAGTTTGTTTTCAGTTGCAAATTTCACTCCATACATATATATGGGGAAGTACTGGTTCCAACACGGATTTACACAGAAACCTGCAGGAAATTCATCCTGGCACTAGGATACAGACTGAGAATACAGAGCAAAAGTTTCTTCTGCAACCAGTTCCATTTGTGCTAGATAAATGAAATATCCTCATCATGCACAGTTCGGATGAGTAACTGTGAAAGTGTTCTTCACCAAGTTTGGGGGAAGACAATGTTTCTTTTCAGTTGAAAACTGCACTCCATATATATATATGGGGAGTGACATTTTCCAACACGGTTTTCCAGTGAAAACTGCAGGAACTTCAAATGGTCACTAGGAATCAGACTGAGAAACCAGAGTGAAAGTTATCCTGCAACCAGTTCCCTTTGTGCTGCTTGAAGGAACGTCTCTACACATGCTCAGTTCTGAGGGATAAATGTATTTGAAAGCCATCCTTCACCTGGTTTGTTGGGAAAAAAAAGTTTCTTTTGAGGTACAAACAACTCTCCTTACATATATGAGTGGAGAAACTAGCTCCAACATGGTTTTCCAGTGAAAACTGCAGGAACTTCAAACCGGCCCTAGAAAACAGACTGAGAAACCAGAGTAAAAGTTTCTCCTGCAACCCGTTCCCTTGGTGCTAGCTTGAACGAACTTCTCTCCACATGCTCAGTTCTGAGATATAAGTGTGTTTGAAAGCCGTACTTCACCAAGCTTGTTGGCCACACAAAGATTCTTAAAGCTTGCAAACTGCACTCCAAATATTTATATGGGTAGTTTCTAGCTCCAACTCGGTTTTCCACCGAAAAAAGCAGGAACTTCAAAGAAGCACTAGGAAACAGACTGAGAAACCAGAGTAAAAGTTTCTGCTGCAAAGAGATCACATTGTGCCAGATGAAAGAACGACTCTCCACAAGCTCGTTTCTGAGAGATAGGTGTGTGTGAAAACCATTCTTCCCCTAGCTTGTTGGGAAAACAACGTTTTTGTTTTCATTTGCTAACTACACTCCTTACATATATCAAGGGAAAGAACAAGCCCCAACTCGGTTATTCAGTGATAAATTCAGGAATTTCAAATCATACTAGGAAACAGACTGAGAATGCAGAGTAAAAGTATCTTCTGCAAAGCGATCGCTTTCTGCTAGATTAATGAACTACTCTCCACAAGCTCAGTTCTGAGATACAGGTGTGTTTGAAAGCCGTCCTTCAACTAGCCTGCTGGGAAAACGATGATTCTTTAAGGTTGCAAATTACACTCCATACATATATATGGGGAGGCACAAGCTCCAACATGCTTTTTCCACTGAAAACTGCAGGAACTTCAAAGCGGCACTAGGAAACAGACTGAGAAACCAGAGTGAAAATTTCCCTTGCAAACTGTTTCATTTGTGCTCGATGAACAAACGTCTCTCCACATGCTCACTTCTGAGATATACGTGTGTTTGAAAGCAGTCCTTCACCTGGCTTTTCGGGAACACAAACTTTCTCATCAGTAGCAAACTACCCACCATACATATACATGTAGGGAGGTAGAGGTTGCACCTCAGTTTTCCTGTAAAAACTGCAGGAACTTCAAATCGGCACTAGGAAACAGACTGAGAATCCAGAGTAGAAGTTTCTCCAAGTGACCCGTTCCAATTGTGCTTGATGAACGAATGTCTCTCCAGATGCTCGGATATGAGAGGTATGTGTGTGTGAAAGTCGTCCTTCATGTAGGTTGTTGGGAACACAAAGTTTGTTTTCAGTTGCAAATTTCACTCCATACATATATATGGGGAAGTACTGGTTCCAACACGGATTTACACAGAAACCTGCAGGAAATTCATCCTGGCACTAGGATACAGACTGAGAATACAGAGCAAAAGTTTCTTCTGCAACCAGTTCCATTTGTGCTAGATAAATGAAATATCCTCATCATGCACAGTTCGGATGAGTAACTGTGAAAGTGTTCTTCACCAAGTTTGGGGGAAGACAATGTTTCTTTTCAGTTGAAAACTGCACTCCATATATATATATGGGGAGTGACATTTTCCAACTCGGTTTTCCAGTGAAAACTGCAGGAACTTCAAATGGTCACTAGGAGTCAGACTGAGTAAACCAGAGTGAAAGTTATCCTGCAACCAGTTCCCTTTGTGCTGCTTGAAGGAACGTCTCTCCACAATGCTCAGTTCTGAGATATAAGTGTGTTTGAAAGCCAGTACTTCACCAATCTTGTTGGCCACACAAAGATTCATAAAGCTTGCAAACTGCACTCCAAATATTTATATGGGTAGTTTCTAGCTCCAACTCGGTTTTCCACCTGAAAAAAGCAGGAACTTCAAAGAAGCACTAGGAAACAGACTGAGAAACCAGAGTAAAAGTTTCTGCTGCAAAGAGATCACATTGTGCCAGATGAAAGAACGACTCTCCACAAGCTCGTTTCTGAGAGATAGGTGTGTGTGAAAACCCATTCTTCCCCTAGCTTGTTGGGAAAAACAACGTTTTTTTTTCATTTGCCTAACTACACTCCTTACATATATCAAGGGAAAGAACAACGCCCAACCTCGGTTATTCAGTGATAAATTCAGGAATTTCAAATCATACTAGGAAACAGACTGAGAATGCAGAGTAAAAGTATCTTCTGCAAAGCGATCGCTTTCTGCTAGATTAAAGAAACTACTCCTCCACAAGCTCAGTTCTGAGATACAGGTGTTTGAAAGCCGTCCTTCAACTAGCCTGCTGGGAAACGATGATTCTTTAAGGTTGCAAATTACACTCCATACATATATATGGGGAGGCACAAGCTCCAACATGCTTTTCCACTGAAAACTGCAGGAACTTCAAAGCGGCACTATGAAACACTGAGAAACCAGAGTAAAATTTCCCTTGCAAACTTTTCATTTGTGCTCGATGAACAAACGTCTCTCCACATGCTCACTTCTGAGATATACGTGTTTTGAAAGCAGTCCTTCACCTGGCTTTTCGGGAACACAAACTTCTCATCAGTAGCAAACTACCCACCATACATATACATGTAGGGAGGTAGAGGTTGCACCTCAGTTTTCCTGTAAAAACTGCAGGAATTTCAAATCGGCACTAGGAAACAGACTGAGAATCCAGAGTAGAGTTTCCACTGACCCGTTCCAATTGTGCTTGATGAACGAATGTCCCTCCAGATGCTCGTATATGAGAGGTATGTGTGTGTGAAAGTCGTCCTTCACGTAGGTTGTTGGGAACACAAAGTTTGTTTTCAGTTGCAAATTTCACTCCATACATATATATGGGGAAGTACTGGTTCCAACACGGATTTACACAGAAACCTGCAGGAAATTCATCCTGGCACTAGGATACAGACTGAGAATACAGAGCAAAAGTTTCTTCTGCAACCAGTTCCATTTGTGCTAGATAAATGAAATATCCTCATCATGCAAGTTCGGATGAGTAACTGTGAAAGTGTTCTTCACCAAGTTTGGGGAAGACAATGTTTCTTTTCAGTTGAAAACTGCACTCCATATATATACATGGGGAGTGACATTTTCCAACTCGGTTTTCCAGTGAAAACTGCAGGAACTTCAAATGGTCACTAGGAATCAGACTGAGAAACCAGAGTAAAAGTTATCCTGCAACCAGTTCCCTTTGTGCTGCTTGAAGGAACGTCTCTCCACAAGCTCAGATCTGAGATATAAGTGTTTGAAAGCCGTACTTCACCAAGCTTGTTGGCCACACAAAGATTCATAAAGCTTGCAAACTGCACTCCAAATATTTATATGGGTAGTTTCTAGCTCCAACTCGGTTTTCCACCGAAAAAAGCAGGAACTTCAAGAAGCACTAGGAAACAGACTGAGAAACCAGAGTAAAAGTTTCTGCTGCAAAGAGATCACATTGTGCCAGATGAAAGAACGACTCTCCACAAGCTCGTTTCTGAGAGATAGGTGTGTGTGAAAACCATTCTTCCCCTAGCTTGTTGGGAAAACAACGTTTTTGTTTTCATTTGCTAACTACACTCCTTACATATATCAAGGGAAAGAACAACCCAACTCGGTTATTCAGTGATAAATTCAGGAATTTCAAATCATACTAGGAAACAGACTGAGAATGCAGAGTAAAAGTATCTTCTGCAAAGCGATCGCTTTCTGCTAGATTAAGAACTACTCTCCACAAGCTCAGTTCTGAGATACAGGTGTTTGAAAGCCGTCCTTCAACTAGCTGCTGGGAAAACGATGATTCTTTAAGGTTGCAAATTACACTCCA